>NW_025229905.1:16067-18088 GCF_018294505.1 Triticum aestivum | reverse complement strand
TTGCCGCCGTCCTCTTCACCGCTGTGCGTGCACATATATGATTTTGACCTTGGTAGCGCTCCGGTCTCTCTCTGATCTTGGCCCTTCTGTCGTTGATGCCCCGATGCTATTGCAGCTGTCCTTATGCAATGCAATTCATTCACGAACACAAGTGGGATCTCCACTGGTTCTGATTCATGCACCAACTACTATTCTGTGCAATTAGTATTTGCTGGTAGATGTCAATGGACCATCAAAACTTCAGAAAAAATGTTCTTATAAGCTGCTAACTCTTCAATCCTTGCTAGATAGTCTGTCATGCTTTCAATTTTTGATGTGAATAAGCACTATTTCATATATTACAGACGCCATGTTTAATAGTCCATTTCATGAATTAGTAATATTTAAGGTGTCCAGTCTCAATAGTGGTCTGTATTTCATAACCATAGGTTTATGCTAATTCTGATGAATTTCTAATAAAATGTTATTTTTCAGGAGTCTGATGTGCTTGGTCAAGTTTAGTGCAGCCGCCCCCTATTGATTCCATTTTCTCTGATGCATGGTGGTCGGCCGGTAGTCACCTCCACCTTCTGTCGCACCGTATCCAGGTCAGCATTGCAGCTTCCTCGACACTAAACTTATGCAACCATCCGCCACAATCTTTTCTTTGTGACCTATATATACTCGCCTTCAGTGACAGTCTTGCTGATCTTAGGCAATCAACATTCTCTCCGCTTACTTGTTAGATAGCATTGCTTTGATGATTTAATCTGATAAAGATGATACACTAGGATGTAGGTGTACACAGAAAATTTCCGGTTAGTTTGCACATGACTGAATCATCTCCGTGCAAAAATTGATGATACATAGTTGGTAGGAAAATCTGTGAGGGGCTAAAACTGCGGTCTTCCCTTACCGCCCAATGCAAGTTCCCGGTCTAATTCTATATTATTATTTTAGCCTTTAGATGAAGTGCATCCATCAAGTATAGCACCTAATTTACGATGAAGTGCATCCATCAAGCAAATTGTTTGACTGTTAATACAGAGCAAACATATTAGAATAGGTGATTTTCGAGTCTACTGGAAATTGCTCCAATTAAGTTAAGATCAACTATGTTACTAGGGACCTGGATGCCCTGCAAGATACACGAGGGGGGCGCTGCTACTCTTCTCCTCTTTAATTTCCTTCAACCCCGTCAAGGTCTGCTGCTTCGAATTGTCCCAGATTGGTCGATTTCTTCTTACTTTCCCGATGATGCACTGAATTTAACGGTGTCCTATTCTATCTAGCAGTGACGAGCAATTTCGAGTTGTGGCTATGGGGAACAAGTTGAGCAAGTGCAGCCATCGTCGAGCTTCGTCACTTCACCAACAACTCAGGTCCGTCCTCCTCCCTCTCTACTCATCTTGTGTTGTGGTACAAAAAAAATCAGACTCAACATGTGTAGCAGTAGGTCTAAAGGTGCATCTCATGTTTGTGCTATGGTAGTTCTCGATTTTACAAGGCGATCCCCGTGGTGTCCCCGGACCGGAGGCCGTCGAGGATGTAGAGCGCCGGGAGCACGGCGCCGACGAGGAACCCCCCATGATGTGCGCGGCGAGGAGGAGGCGCTCGGGGCCGAGGAAGACGGGCGCGGACGGGTTGGGCTTCCTGGGGCGCTGCGGGAAGGTGAGCCTGGCTAGGAGGAGTAGGTAGGGAAAGGACAGCGGCTCGACGGCAGGTCACCGGCGCCGGGAGGCGGCGAGGTCGTCTCTCTCGCTCGCCTCTCCCCTTCTCCCCATCTCACATCTCCTTCTTGCACCGTCGGTGCTGCCGTCCAGTACAGATTACCTCCGCTGCTGATTGGCGCCGCCAGAGCACAACCGGATCCGGCTCTTCCATTCGTCTCTTCCCGTTTTCCATGTCCACAGATGCATCGTTGTGCCACCCCAGCGCGCGGCCACCCCGGCTAAGCCGCCTCTGTCTCCGATGATAACTCGACGCGGCGCTCTCCCCGTTTGGCTGCCCAAATCCCTCTGCCTCGCTGTCACGGAAGTGGA
>NW_025229905.1:0-12253 GCF_018294505.1 Triticum aestivum | reverse complement strand
GGCCGGTAGTCACCTCCACCTTCTGTCGCAGCGTATCCAGGTTAGATTGCAGCTTCCTCGACACTAAACTTATGCAACCATCCGCCACAATTTTTTCTTTGTGACCTATATATACTCGCCTTCAGTGACAGTCTTGCTGATCTTAGGCAATCAACATTCTCTCCGCTTACTTGTTAGATAGCATTGCTTTGATGATTTAATCTGATAAAGATGATACACTAGGATGTAGGTGTACACAAAAAATTTCCGGTTAGTTTGCACATGACTGAATCCTCTCCGTGCAAAAATTGATGATACATAGTTGGTAGGAAAATCTGTGAGGGGCTAAAACTGCGGTCTTCCCTTACCGCCCAATGCAAGTTCCCGGTCTAATTCTGGAGTATTATTGTAGCCTTTAGATGAAGTGCATCCATCAAGTATAGCACCTAATTTACGATGAAGTGCATCCATCAAGAAAATTGTTTGACTGTTAATACAGAGCAAACATATTAGAATAGGTGATTTTCGAGTCTATTGGAAATTGCTCCAATTAAGTTAAGATCGACTATGTTACTAGGGACCTAGATGCCCTGCAAGATACACGAGGGGGGCGCTGCTGCTCTTCTCCTCTTTAATTTCCTTCAACCCCGTCAAGGTCTGCTGCTTCGAATTGTCCCAGATTGGTCGATTTCTTCTTACTTTCCCGATGATGAACCGAATTTAACAGTGTCCTGTTCTATCTAGCAGTGACGAGAAATTTTGAGTCGTGGCTATGGGGAACAAGTTGAGCAAGTGCAGCCATCGTCGAGCTTCGTCACTTCACCAACAACTCAGGTCCGTCCTCCTCCCTCTCTACTCATCTTGTGTTGTGGTACAAAAATATCAGACTCAACATGTGTAGCAGTAGGTCTAAAGGTGCATCTCATGTTTGTGCTATGGTAGTTCTCAATTTTACAAGGCGATCTCCGTGGTGTCCCCGGACCGGAGGCCGTCGAGGATGTAGAGCGCCGGGTGCGCGGCGCCGACGAGGAACCCCCCATGATGTGCGCGGCGAGGAGGACGCGCTCGGGGCCGAGGAAGACGGGCGGGGACGGGTTGGGCTTCCTGGGGCACTGCGGGAAGGTGAGCCTGGCTAGGAGGAGTAGGTAGGGAAAGGACGGCGGCTCGCCGGCAGGTCACCGGCGCCGGGAGGCGGCGAGGTCATCTCTCTCGCTCGCCTCTCCCCTTCTCCCCATCTCGCATCTCCTTCTTGCACCGTCGGTGCTGCCGTCCAGTACAGATTACCTCCGTTGCTGATTGGCGCCGCCAGAGCACAACCGGATCCAGCTCTTCCATTCGTCTCTTCCCCTTTTCCATGTCCACAGATGCATCGTTGTGCCACCCCAGCGCGCGGCCGCCCCGGCTAAGCCGCCTCTGTCTCCGATGATAACTCGACGCGGCACTCTCCCCGTTTGGCTGCCCAAATCCCTCTGCCTCGCTGTCACGGAAGTGGATGATGACGCCTCCTTGAACCAACACCAAGGAGGTCTATGACGCAGGTTTGAAGGCACCTGACAAGCCCATCTCGCGCCGCCGACCTGCTGAAATTCGAGGTCGGCACCCGTGTGTGACGCCCCCAATTCAATCGTACACTAATCAATCACGCAATGTGTACGATCAAGATCAAGGACTCATGGGAAGATATCACAACACAACTCTAAAACATAAATAAGTCATACAAGCATCATAATACAAGACAGGGGCCTCGAGGGCTCGAATACAAGTGCTCGATCATAGACGAGTCAGCGGAAGCAACAATATCTGAGTACAGACATAAGTTAAACAAGTTGCCATAAGATGGCTAGCACAAACTGGGATACAGATCGAAAGAAGCGTAGGCCTCCTGCCTGGGATCCTCCTAACTACTCTTGGTCGTCGTCAGTGGCCTGCACGTAGTAGGCACCTCCAGTGTAGTGGTCGTCATCGACGGTGGCGTCTGGCTCCTGGACTCCAGCATCTGGTTGCGACAACCAGAAAGAAAGGGAAGGGGAAAAGGGGGGAGAAAGCAACCGTGAGTACTCATCCAAAGTACTCGCAAGCAAGGAGCTACACTACATATGCATGGGTATATGTGTAAAGGGCCATATCAGTGGACTGAACTGCAGAATGCCAGAATAAGAGGGGGATAGCTAGTCTTATCGAAGACTACGCTTCTGGTCACCTCCGTCTTGCAACAGGTAGAAGAGGGTAGGTTGAAGTCCTCCAAGTAGCATCTCCAAGTAGCATCTCCAAGTAGCATCTCCAGTAGCATCGCATAGCATAATCCTACCCGGCGATCCCCTCCTCATATCCCTGAGGGAGAGCGACCACCGGTTGTATCTGGCACTTGGAAGGGTGTGTTTTATTAAGTATCCGGTTCTAGTTGTCATAAGGTCAAGGTACAACTCCAAGTCGTCCTGTTACCGAAGATCACGGCTATTCAAATAGATTAACTTCCCTGCAGGGGTGCACCAACTTACCCAACACGCTTGATCCCATTTGGCCGGACACACTTTCCCGGGTCATTCCCGGCCTCGGAAGATCAACACGTCGCAGCCCCACCTAGGCTCAACAGAGAGGCCAGCACGCCGGTCTAATCCTAAGCGCACAGGGGTCTGGGCCTATCGCCCATAGCACACCTGCACGTTGCGTACGCGGTCGAAAGCAGAACTAGCCCCCTTAATACAAGAGCAGGCTTACATTCCAATCCGGCGCGCGCCACTCAGTCGCTGGCGTCACGAAGTGCTTCGGCTGATACCACGACGCCGAGTGCCCATATCTTTCCCACGTAGTTGGTTAGTGCGTATAGGCTCGTAGCCAACTCAGATCAAATACCAAGATCTCGTTAAGCGTGTTAAGTATCCGCGGACGCCGAACAGGGCCAGGCCCACCTCTCTCCTAGGCGGTCTCAACATGCCCTGTCGCTCCGCCACAAAGATCCACACAGAGGGCCATCGGGACAAAGGTCCTTTCAGCCCCCAATCCGTGAATCACTCGCGGGTACTCTTCGAGCTGACCCGACTTTAGTCACCATCTGTATAGTATGTAAGTATGTATAATATATACCCGTGATCACCTCCCGAGTGATCACGGCCCTATAGTATAGCAAGGCAGACTGACAAGAATGTAGGGCCAAAGGTGATAAACTAGCATCCTATACTAAGCATTTAGGATTGCGGGTAAGGTATCAATGATTGTAGCAGCAATGACAGGCTATGCATCAGAATAGGATTAACGGAAAGCAGTAACATGCTACACTACTCTAATGCAAGCAGTATAGAGTAGAATAGGCGATATCTGGTGATCAAGGGGGGGGGCTTGCCTGGTTGCTCTGGCAAGAAGGAGGGGTCGTCAACTCCGTAGTCGAACTGGGCAGCGGCAGCGTCGGTCTCGTAGTCTACCGGAGAGAAAAGGGGGGGAAGAAACAATGAATACCATGTAAACAGATGCATATCGATGCATGACAAGACAAGTAACGATGCTAGGCGGGCCCTAACGTGGTATGAGGTGATGCCGGTTAAGGGGGGAAACATCCGGGAAAATATCCCTGGTGTTTCGTGTTTTCGGGCAGAGGAGCCGGAGGGGGAAAGTTGCGAGTTCGATAGGTTAGGGGTGTGCGGCGGACGAACGGACTGCGTATCCGGATTCGTCCCGTCGTTCTGAGCAACTTTCATGTTGAAAATATTCTAAAGATTAAAAGATATAATTTTCTAAAGATTTTATTAATTTCTGGAATTTAATTAATTATTTAATTAATTCGAAAAATGGATTTATGACGTCAGCATGATGTCATGTTGACGTCAGCAGTCAATAGAGTTGACTTGGTCAACCTGACATGTGGGTCCAGTGGGACCCACCTGTCATTCTCTGTTTAGGTTAATTACAGATTAGTTAATTTAATTACTATTTAATTAACCTAACTAGTTAATTAAATTAATTAAACCGGATTAATTAACTTAATTAATTCATTAGATAATTAATTAATTAATAAATAATTTTACTAAATCATATTTTTATTTATTATTTTTATTTTTAATTCCTTTTTTTTATAAAACGCTATGGGCATGGGGCCCATCTGTCATAGGCCCCAGGGGCCTTAGCGGGCGCCGGGTACTGGGTGCAGGCGCCACCCGAATGGGCGCTGGCGCTGGGCGCACCCGAGCGGTCGCTAGGCGACGGGCACCAGCCCGCCCGACAAGGCACATCGGGGCGAGGCCATGGCCGGCTGCGGGCGCGGGAGCAGCACGGAAGGGGGCTGCAGGCGAGGCCAGGGCTAGTGGGAGCGCGGTCGGAGCCGAGGCCAGGGGCTCCAGCGTGGGCACGCGCGGGGGGGAGGGTGATGGCGGGCGCGGCGAACTCGGCAGGTCGCCAAGGCAGGGGAGGCTGGTGGCCACGGCGAGCACGGGCCGGGGTGCGGTGACCGTGGGCGATGGCGAACGGGGGTGAGGTCGGGGCGGTGACCGCGAAGCACGGGGCCATGTGAGTGCGTGCACGGGACGCACGTCGAGGCGAGGGAGAGAGAGGGGGCCGGGGCCACACCAGGTGCCTGCAGGGAACGGGGCAGTGGGCGTGATGGAGGTCGGGGATGGCCGACGAGGGAGATCCGGCGGAGCGGGTGGCAGTTCGGCGGGGGAGCGTTCCGGCGAGATCCGTGGAGCTTTGGGCCGCGCCAGGCGTGCGGCGAGGGAGGTGCGATCGAGGCGGCCGGCGAGGTGGCGCGGGCGGCAATTGGCGTGGCGAGCGTCGGGCGGTGGAGTCGGGGGTTCCAGGCGGCTGTGGCCTCCCCTAGATCCCGATCCAGATCGGGAGAGAGGAGGGGGCGCGCGGGGTGGAGGGGAGGAGGCGTGCGGGGACGGGCGACGGGGTCGGGCCTCTCCCCGATCCAGATGGGATCGAGAGGAGAGGGGGGAGAGGGAGTGGCGTCGTGGGGAGGGAAGTGGGTGACGGGGTGGTTAGGGTTTCGGGGGGGAATGGATAAGGGGAGGGGGGTGGCCGGTTGGGCCTGCGCCCGAATGGGCCGGCCAACGAGGCCAGTAGGCCGTGGGAGGGGGTTCCCTCTTTTTTTGTTTTGTTAGTTTCTTTCTTTTATTTATTTTCCTTTTCTGTTTTTATTTATTTTAAAATACTTAGGCAGTTTATAAAATTGTGTTTATTACACCATATTGACTTATGTAAAATATGGCATCTCCCGAACACTTTTGTTTTAAATTTTTAAAAACTTTTATTGTTTGCTTTGATTTTGAAATTTGAATTCGAACGGGATTGAATCATCGCGAGGTTTACAACAGTAAGAGTGGTGATGAGGCATCATTAGCAGAGGTTACTGTAGCTTGATTATCCGGGTGTCACAATTCTCCTCCACTACAAGAAATCTCGTCCCGAGATTGGGAGTAAGGGGGAAGAATAGGTTACGAAATTCTAACGATTCTTCTCGGTCTTGGTTGCTCTTCTCGAAGTGGTCGATCCATAGCGTTGATGTCTTCATTCCTATGCATCAATGCATCATGATGAGGTTGTCGTCCTTTCTTCAGGAACTCCATCGTACTTACGATAATGATAAGGGGTAACTACTGAAGAACGGACCTTCAAGGTCAACTACCTAGCAGATAACTGAGAGAATGTGGTAGAAGTAACTCTCGAATAGATACTTAAGAAATTATCGAGAGTAAAGTAAGAAGGTACCATGAGAAGTTTCAAACGGGTAGGCAATCGTTCGATGTCTGAAACAACACGCGAAAGGGGTCCAAAGCAACGAGATTGAATATTGCATCTGTTTCCAGAATAGATCACTAGGAAGGTGGCTCGCGAATTACACACGAAGCCAAGCGTGAGTATTGACTTTGGGAAAGGGGGTACAGGAGGGTCAGGTTTCGATCCTCTGGAACTGTGGGTTATGGGCCCATCATGTGGGTTAAAAGTAGGAAAGGCAATGACGTCTTGCACAATCATGTAAGCAAGGCATGTTAGAGGATAGCCTGACAGTTATGTCGGCAACAATGTCGGTACCAAGGGCGAGGGACGAAGAGAACCATCTTCCTGCTCGTTGAACGAGGCGGACCAATAGGCAAAGTTCTCGTCCATCGGTGGTTACCGGAATGTCATCACCAAAATAACAGGGTCTTTCTGACAGCATTGTACACCGAGGTGTTTACAAAAGTAGGAGAATATTACTGCTTAGATCTCATAGATCACAAGAAGGTTAAACCAAACAATGGAAAGGAAGATATGATTATCGGATTTAACCAGATCAATGAAAGGAAAAATGTGTTTAAACACATTTTCCAGGGGTATATCCTTCCCAAGGACAAGCAGATGATATCCATGACATGATAGTAGGTAGAAAACCATTTTAGGTAAGGGGAGAAAAATTTCATGACATTACCCATACAACGGTGTTTGGATATTTGATAAAGAGAATTTAGCATTGTGCTTCAAATGTTCTTGGTGATGAACGGAGTACCACAGACATGCCTCAGGTAGCAATGATATGGTGTTTCAATCAAGGGCCCGACTTCGGATACACCAATGATCCATCAGGAGTAACTTATAAAATAAGTCCTACCACTTCCTCCAGGAGGAATGGTTATCCTTGCAAAAGAAATAATAATGATAGGTCCTCCAGCCAGGGGGGGGTGCTAGGCATGACATCATGTTACCGGGTCATCAAAGGACAAACAGCATAACTCCTGGAAAGTTGTCCCAACCATCATATCTGACCGAGATTCAGATCCAATTGGTGTCATGATGCCTCAGACTTAGGATGTCCGAGAAGAAAAGGCGCAACACAAATCGTTGAAATGGCATTGCAAGATTCTCGGGAAATGAACTATGGGAGCGGGTTCCTGAAACAATAGTTCATCATTAAACCAAGGAGAGGTGAGGAGGTGGCTGATTGACTCAGCGACAATTCATTGAGATTTTCAAAAGATGGATTTCCACAATAATGTGAACAAGAAGATGACATTTGTCAGATCAAATGGTATAATGATGTATGCTCGAGGAAAACATACACAATTAAACATTGGTTGAAAGGTGCACCCGAAATATGGGTTGGGTTGCACGACCAATGTCAGAATGGTGATTCAATAGTCAATAGCCTAAGAATGAACTTTCGACCATTAACTTCAAAAAAATAGGGTTGCTAGAAGGAAAGAATCCAAACAAGACCGTTCACTTGTTGGAATTAACACGGGGACCAAGAAAGAATGGTGATGGTGAGAAGTATTTCTATGTCGAGAATTCTCAGGAGGTGGAACAAATCTCAGAACATTCTTGACATAAAGGATGGTAATACTCCAAGGTAAAGAAGAACAATTGCTGGATAGCAAGGAACTCAAGGTATAACACCAAACATGAACAAGCTTGTGTTGGTGGGAGGGCAATAAAGTGGTCGACGATAATACAATTCATCGAGGGCAAGGATGGTATTCCTCATCATGAATTCAATTGATATCCTGGATGAGCTCAGAATGTTGATGATCACGACACCTTTGTCACGAGAGTTCATGAAGATGTAATCGATCGGTAACGACATCAAGTCAAGTAATGATGAAGTGAAAGGTTATTGGAACCAAGGGTACGACACAAACTCGAAACCAAGCTTGTTGTTCAAGGCAAAATGATATGACGATGAGGATTGACGTAAGGTTAGTTCATCGTCGAAAATTGGTGCTCCGAGAATAAGGACCAGGTAGCACAGTTAGAATCGTCACGACAATGATATAGCCAAACAGGCTAGGAATGGCGTGATCGGGTACAAACTCATACTTATAGAAGCTTACTGAAGAGTTGTTGAACCGAAGAGCGGACTCGGTTCAGTTATCGGTGTCTTTGAGTGTTCAATAACTCAGAGCCCGCGAAAAATTGGAATCAGTGGGAAGGTAGCACTTGATGAAGAACTCATAAAAAGTTATGCAGTTCCATGATAATCTCGGGATACCAGGGGGGTAATACTCGACACAAGATCAAAGTAAAGGTTGGACTGGTGTATTGATCCATAGAAGACAATTGTTTTAACTTGTCCGAGAAATGAGATCAAAGAAGAACAATCATGGTCGGAACCATGGTTGCAAAAGGCCAGATCCTAGTTATAAGATGAACTTATACCAAAGGAATAATTTATTTAAGAGAAGCTTTAATGATAAGATCTACATCGTGTCCATGGGCATGAACACAAGTTCAAGGTCGACTCCCACTTCTCCAATGCATAACCTTTCATTCACTTCTCACGTTCGATGAAGTTGTAGTGTTGAAATTTTATCTGGTGAAGCACCAGAAGAGTATGACTCGTGAAAACTTTCGGGTTCACACGGTTTAGAGAAGGCATATGTTCAACCCATAGGGGCTTCTTAGAAACATATACCACAAGTTTCAAGAGTAAATAACACAAGCCCGAAAGCAGAGCATGGTTGGCCAAGCAGAGGATACAACTTAACAAAGGCATTATGTATCAGGGGAAGAACTCACAAGGTGATCAAATGTGAAGGACACTGTCGGATAACAATCCAACAAAGGACTTGATGGTCCACAAAGGATCTGATACGAGTATCGGTACTCAACTAGAGGAAGAAGAATGCAAGGAGATCAGATTATAGAAACAACTGACTAACTCAATTGTCAAATGCAAAGGAATTATGATTTCCAAATCAAGGGATCAAAAGCAATGCTCTGATTAGGGATGGATAAGTTGAATAGCCTTAGGGTACAATCAACGACAATTGGATTGGTCGAGAACCAATTCCAGTTAAAAGAATGGAAGCTCAGCCGGAAAGGTAATCTATAAGGATCAATGATGATTGCGTGTATTCACAATATATTGAGTCAACAGACTCAAAATGATAATGACAAGGAATGTCAATAAGATTTCTATACTTATGGGATTAATCATAATGAAAGCAAACAAGAAATTCCAGAGCAATAGGTTGCTGAGGATTTTCGGAATGTCGGGTGGTATTTCGAAGACTTTTGTGTAACACATGATCAACTGGGGGGATGAGCGGATACTCGATAAGTGCGAGAATTTATTTGAAGGGAGTATTCATGTGGCAAAGAACTGCTAGGCAGTAGGCACAAAGTATTCTCGGAACAATAGAGAAAACTTCGGGGTATCTTGTAATAACAAGATCAATGGGGGATGATCATATGAATGGCAAGTGTAAGTAGTTATCCATACGGATTTATCGGTGGTCAGGAATAGCAAAAGTGATGGGCACAAAGTCTCAAGAGAACATCAGAGAGTATCTTCGGAATCTTCTGATGTAGCAGGCGATCCTCTGCAGTAAGGGGCTCTCCGGGTGGATGCGATCACGAGATCCTAATCTTAGAGTTAGCAAATTCATTTAACCCGAATAGTAGAGAGATCAGAGTCCCAGAGTATAGGTCGAGGAGTAAAAGATCCTACTACCACCCAATGGCGACGTGAGCCCATGGGCCGCACAGCCATGTCAGTAAAAGTTTTGTAAAGTCTAGACTCGACTTCGGCCAAGGAGTTGGAAGGGGGATTCCTACAGGCAGTCGGCTCTGATACCAACTTGTGACGCCCCCAATTCAATCGTACACTAATCATGCACGCAATGTGTACGATCAAGATCAAGGACTCACGGGAAGATATCACAACACAACTCTAAAACATAAATAAGTCATACAAGCATCATAATACAAGCCAGGGGCTCGAGGGCTCGAATACAAGTGCTCGATCATAGACGAGTCAGCGGAAGCAATAATATCTGAGTACAGACATAAGTTAAACAAGTTGCCATAAGATGGCTAGCACAAACTGGGATACAGATCGAAAGAAGCGTAGGCCTCCTGCCTGGGATCCTCCTAACTACTCTTGGTCGTCGTCAGCGGCCTGCACGTAGTAGGCACCTCCAGTGTAGTGGTCGTCGTCGACGGTGGCGTCTGGCTCCTGGACTCTAGCATCTGGTTGCGACAACCAGAAAGAAAGGAAAGGGGAAAAAGGGGGAGAAAGCAACCGTGAGTACTCATCCAAAGTACTCGCAAGCAAGGAGCTACACTACATATGCATGGGTATATGTGTAAAGGGCCATATCAGTGGACTGAACTGCAGAATGCCAGAATAAGAGGGGGATAGCTAGTCTTATCGAAGACTATGCTTCTGGTCACCTCCGTCTTGCAACAGGTAGAAGAGGGTAGGTTGAAGTCCTCCAAGTAGCATCTCCAAGTAGCATCTCCAGTAGCATCGCATAGCATAATCCTACCCGGCGATCCCCTCCTCATATCCCTGAGGGAGAGCGACCACCGGTTGTATCTGGCACTTGGAAGGGTGTGTTTTATTAAGTATCCGGTTCTAGTTGTCATAAGGTCAAGGTACAACTCCAAGTCGTCCTATTACCGAAGATCACGGCTATTCGAATAGATTAACTTCCCTGCAGGGGTGCACCAACTTACCCAACACGCTTGATCCCATTTGGCCGAACACACTTTCCCGGGTCATGCCCGGCCTCGGAAGATCAACACGTCGCAGCCCCACCTAGGCTCAACAGAGAGGCCAGCACGCCGGTCTAAACCTAAGCGCACAGGGGTCTGGGCCCATCGCCCATAGCACACCTGCATGTTGCGTACGCGGCCGAAAGCAGAACTAGCCCCCTTAATACAAGAGCAGGCTTACGTTCCAATCCGGCGCGCGCCACTCAGTCGCTGGCGTCACGAAGTGCTTCGGCTGATACCACGACGCCGAGTGCCCATATCTTTCCCACGTAGTTGGTTAGTGCGTATAGGCTCGTAGCCAACTCAGATCAAATACCAAGATCTCGTTAAGCGTGTTAAGTATCCGCGAACGCCGAACAGAGCCAGGCCCACCTCTCTCCTAGGCGGTCTCAACCTGCCCTGTCGCTCCGCCACAAAGATCCACATAGAGGGCCGTCGGGACAAAGGTCCTTTCAGCCCCCAATCCGTGAATCACTCGCGGGTACTCTTCGAGCTGACCCGACTTTAGTCACCATCTGTATAGTATGTAAGTATGTATAATATATACCCGTGATCACCTCCCGAGTGATCACGGCCCTATAGTATAGCAAGGCAGACTGACAGGAATGTAGGGCCAAAGGTGATAAACTAGCATCCTATACTAAGCATTTAGGATTGCGGGTAAGGTATCAATGACTGTAGCAACAATGACAGGCTATGCATCAGAATAGGATTAACGGAAAGCAGTAACATGCTACACTACTCTAATGCAAGCAGTATAGAGTAGAATAGGCGATATCTGGTGATCAAGGGGGGGGGGGCTTGCCTGGTTGCTCTGGCAAGAAGGAGGGGTCGTCAACTCCGTAGTCGAACTGGGCAGCAGCAGCGTCGGTCTCGTAGTCTACCGGAGAGAAAAGGGGGGGAAGAAACAATGAATACCATGTAAACAGATGCATATCGATGCATGACAAGACAAGTAACGATGCTAGGCGGGCCCTAACGTGGTATGAGGTGATGCCGGTTAAGGGGGGAAACATCCGAGAAAATATCCCCGGTGTTTCGTGTTTTCGGGCAAAGGAGCCGGAAGGGGAAAGTTGCGGGTTCGATAGGTTAGGGGTGTGCGGCGGACGAACGGACTGCGTATCCGGATTCGTCCCGTCGTTCTGAGAAACTTTCATGTTGAAAATATTTTAATCCGAGTTACGGATTAAAAGATATGATTTTCTAAAGATTTTATTAATTTCTGGAATTTAATTAATTATTTAGTTAATTCGAAAAATGGATTTATGACGTCAGCAAGATGTCATGCTGACGTCAGCAGTCAACAGAGTTGACTTGGTCAACCTGACATGTGGGTCCAGTGGGACCCACCTGTCATTCTCTGTTTAGGTTAATTACAGATTAGTTAATTTAATTACTATTTAATTAACCTAACTAGTTAATTAAATTAATTAAACCGGATTAATTAACTTAATTAATTCATTAGATAATTAATTAATTAATAATTAATTTTATTAAATCATTTTTTATTTATTATTTTTATTTTTAATTCCTTTTTTTTATAAAGCGCTATGGGCATGGGGCCCATCTGTCATAGGCCCCAGGGGCCTTAGCGGGCGCCTGGTACTGGGTGCAGGCGCCACCCGAATGGGCGCTGGCGCGGGGCGCACCCGAGCGGTCGCTGGGCGACGGGCACCAGCCCGCCCGGCAAGGCACATCGGGGCGAGGCCATGGCCGGCTGCGGGCGCGGGAGCAGCATGGAAGGGGGCTGCGGGCGAGGCCAGGGCGAGTGGGAGCGCGGTCGGAGCCGAGGCTAGGGGCTCCAGCG
>NW_025229904.1:5573-18090 GCF_018294505.1 Triticum aestivum | reverse complement strand
AAGATCAACACGTCGCAGCCCCACCTAGGCACAACAGAGAGGTCAGCACGTCGGTCTAAATCTATGGCACAAGGGTCTGGGCCCATCGCCCATTGCACACCTGCATGTTGCATACGCGGCCGGCGAGCAGACGTAGCCTCCCTTATACAAGAGCAGGCATTCCAGTCCAACCCGGCGCGCGCCGCTGATGACCCACAAGTATAGGGGATCTATCGTAGTCCTTTAGATAAGTAAGAGTGTCGAACCCAATGAGGAGCAGAAGGAAATGACAAAGCGGTTTCCAGGAAGGTATTCTCTGCAAGTACTGAAATAAGTGGTAACAGATAGTTTTGTGATAAGATAATTTGTAATGAGCAGCAAGTAACAAAAGTAAATAAAGTGCAGCAAGGTGGCCCAATCCTTTTTGTAGCAAAGGACAAGCTTGGACAAACTCTTATATGATGTAAAGCGCTCCCGAGGACACATGGGAATATCGTCAAGCTAGTTTTCATCACGCTCATACGATTCGCGTTTGGTACTTTGATAATTTGGTATGTGGGTGGACCGGTGCTTGGGTGCTGCCCTTACTTGGACAAAAATCCCACTTACGATTAACCTCTATTGCAAGCATCCGCAAATACAAAAAAAGTATTAAGGTAAACCTAACCATAGCATGAAACATATGGATCCAAATCAGCCCCTTACGAAGCAACGCATAAACTAGGGTTTAAGCTTCTGTCACTCTAGCAACCCATCATCTACTTATTACTTCCCAATGCCTTCCTCTAGGCCCAAACAATGGTGAAATGTCATGTAGTCGACATTCACATAACACCACTAGAGGAGATACAACATACATCTCATCAAAATATCAAACGAATACCAAATTCACATGACTACTAATAGCAAGACTTCTCCCATGTCCTCAGGAACAAAAGTAACTACTCACAAAGCATAAACATGTTCATAATCAGAGGGGTATTAATGTGCATATAGGATCTGAACATATGATCTTCCACCAATTAAACCAACTAGCATCAACTACAAGGAGTAATTAACACTACTAGCAACCTACTAGCACCAATCCCGGACTTGGAGACAAGAATTGGATACAAGAGAGGAACTAGGGTTTTGAGATGAGATGGTGCTGATGAAGATGTTGATGGAGATTACCCTCTCCCGATGATAGGAGCGTTGGTGATGACGATGGCGATGATGTCCCCCTCCGGGGGGAAAGTTTCCCCGGCAAAATAGCCCCGCGAGACCCTAGATTGGCACCGCCAAGGTTCCGCCTCGTGGCGGCGGAGTTTCGTCCGAGAAGATGGCTTATGATTTTTTCCCATCGAAAGAGTCCATATAGCAGAAGATGGTCACCGGAGGGCCACCAGGGGGCCCACGAGGTAGAGGGCGCGCCCAGGGGGGTAGGGCGGGCCCCCCACCCTCGTGGGCAGGGTGTGGCCCCCTGGTGAAGTTCTTGCGCTCAATGTTTTTTATATATTTGGAAAACATCATCCGTGAAGTTTCGGGACTTTTGGAGCTGTGCAGAATAGGTCTATAATATTTGCTCCTTTTCTAGCCAGAATCCCAGCTGTCGGCATTCTCCCTCTTTATGTAAACCTTGTAAAATAAGTGAGAATAGGCATAAGCATTGTGACATAATGTGTAATAACAGCCCATAATGCAATAAATATTGATATAAAATCATGATGCAAAATGGATGTATCAACTCCCCCAGGCTTAGACCTCTCTTGTCCTCAAGCGAAAAGCTGAAATAGAAAAATATGTCCACATGTTTAGAGATGAAGGTGTCGATAAAAATAAAATACGGACATGAGGGCATCATGATCATTCTTAGGAAAGCAACTTATATAATTCTTGTCATATGATATCTTATGCTAGAGTAATAATTCAATCACAGTATCAAGTATGGATCCTAAACTTCATTGAAAACTAACAAGCTATAATCTCAGTCATTGAAGCAATTGCAATTAATCATAACATAGGAAAGAGTCAATGTATAAGAGCTTTTCAGCAAGTCCACATACTCAACTATCATATAATCTTTCACAATTGCTGACACTCACACAATACTTATGGGTATGGAGTTTTAATTGGACACAGAGAAAGATAGGGGCTTATAGTTTTGCCTCCCAACGTTTTACCTCAAGGGTAATGTCAACAATAATAGTTCATGAAAACCCACATCCAATTAGCCATATATACCGGGATCTTTCCAACATATTGTGCTTGCCAAAGGATAAAATGTAAAAAGGAAGGGTGAAGATCACCATGACTCTTTTGCAGCTTAGGAGATAAAAAATAAAAGATAGGCCCTTCGCAGAGGCAAGCAAAGGTTGTCAGGCGCTTTTATGGTTGGATGCACAAAATCCTAATGTGAAAGAACATCACTTTATATTTCCACTTGTGATATGGACCTTTATTATGCAGTCTGTCGCTTTTATTACTTCCATATCACACAATCGTATAAAGCTTATTTCCTCCACACCAATCAATCATACATATTTAGAGAGAAATTTTTATTGCTTGCACCGATGACAATTACTTGATGGATCTTACTCAACCCATAGGTAGATATGGTGGACTCTCATGGCAAAACTGGTTTAAGGGTATTTGGAAGCACAAGTAGTATCTCTACTTGGTGCAATAAATTTGGCTAGCATGAGGGAGAAAGGCAAGCTCAACATGTTGGAGGATCCAAGACAATATAATTTATCTCAGATGTAAGAAAACATAACCCATTATGTTGTCTTCCTTGTCCAATGTCAACTCTTTAGCATGTCATATTTTAATGAGTGCTCACAATCATAAAAGATGTCCAAGATAGTGTATTTATATGTGAAGACCTCTCTTTCTTTATTACTTCCTATTAATTGCAACGATGACCAAAACTATGTTTGTCAACCCTCAATAAGTTTTATTCATCATACTCTTTCTATGTGAGCTCATTACTCTCCATAAGACTCACATGATCTCTTTGTTTCTTTTTATTTCTTTCTCTTTTCTTTTGTTTTATTGACATGGCAAAAATAAGCAAGCCCTTGACTCAACACTAATCTTTATTATATAGCTCACGGACTCAATTACGTAGAAGGATCATAAAGCAAAACTCACAACTAGATCATACTAAGAACTTTTATTCTACTAGATCAAAATATTACCAAAAGGATCGAACTAAGAAAAACAGTAAGGATAAAAGTGATGGTGATACGATACCGGGACACTCCCCCAAGCTTGGCAGTTGCCAAGTGGAGTGCCCATACCAGATACTCAATTCTTCTTTGTTGGAGGAGACGGTGGTGATGTTGTTGATGGTGTAGGCTTGTCGTCCTTCTTCCAAGGCATAGGCTCACCATCATAAAAGGAGGACCGAGTCTCTGGGGTCCTCAAATCTGCAGCCGAACTCATCCTTTTGAATCTATATTCATACTCACAGTTTTGGTTTTGCAGGTCATAGATTTGAGCTTGGAGGTGCTCAATTTTCTTGTGAAGCTTGAAGATGGTCTCCCCGATGTTGTCGGCATCCAGCTTGTGTTTGTTGGTGAACTCTGCGATCATCATGTAGTTGGAGTTGATTCCACGCTCCACAATCCCCTGACACTTGAAAACTTGTTGCTCCATTGCTTCGAGCCTCGTCTCCACGCTTCCGGTCCCCTTCGGTCCCTCAGCATCACGGATGTGCAGCAACCCATCATGCATCTCAATGGTTTGAGGGTGTCGCTTCACCTCCGCTAGGTAAGGGTTGATGGCCTTCTCGAAGAACTTGTCCTTGGGTGCACTTGGAGACGTCATGATAATCTAGATCTGTCAAAAAAACAACTCGAAACAAAGACAAGATATTTTTGCGTGATACGGGAGTCAAAACCCCCGGGAGATTATATAATGATTTCTTACCAACCAAAATACGTGTCCTGTAAGAAAACGGAGTCCAGAGAGCACACGATGTGCCCACGAGGTAGGGGGGCGTGCCCAGGGGGTGGGGCGCGCCCTCCACCCTCGTGGGGCCCTCGTGTCCTTTTCGGACTGCTGCTTATTTTTCTATTTTTCTAAATATTCCAAGACAGAGAAATATTGCCTTAATAACTGTTTTGGAGTCGGTTCACTTACCGTCCCACATACCTATTCCTTTTCGGAGTCTGAAATGTTCCGGAAAGTGTCCTTTATGTACTCCTCTGGGGTTATGGTTTCAATAACATTGGTTTCAACATTTATGGGATTACCTGAGATATAATGTTTGATTCTTTGGCCATTTACCACCTTCGGATTTGTGCCTTCGAAGTTGTTGATTTTTATGGCACCGGAACGGTAGACCTCCTCGATAACGTATTGGCCTTCCCATTTAGAGAGAAGTTTTCCTGCAAAAAATCTTAAACGAGAGTTGTATAGCAATACATAATCACCTACATTAAACTCATGCTTTTGTATTCTTTTATCATGCCACCTTTTAACTTTTTCTTTAAACAACTTGGCATTTTCATAGGCTTGGGTTCTCCATTCATCAAGTGAGTTAATATCAAATAACCTCTTCTCACCAGCAAGTTTAAAATCATAATTTAGTTCTTTAATAGCCCAATAAGCCTTGTGTTCTAGTTCGAGAGGTAAGTGACATCCTTTTCCATAGACCATTTTATACGAAGACATACCCATAGGATTTTTATATGCAGTTCTATAGGCCCATAATGCATCATCAAGTTTCTTGGACCAATTCCTTCTGGACCTATTAAAAGCATTTTGCAAAATTAATTTGAGTTCTCTATTACTCAATTCTACTTGACCACTATACTGAGGGTGATAAGGGGATGCAATTCTATGATTAACATTATATTTAGCAAGCATTTTACGGAAAGCACCATGAATAAAATGTGAACCACCATCAGTCATTAAATATCTAGGGACTCCAAACCTTGGAAAGATAACTTCTTTAAGCATTTTAATAGAAGTGTTATTATCAGCACCACTAGTTGGATGTAACGACCCAACCCAAAATCGGTCAAGTCTCTGTGTAGTTGTACCATCCCAAGATCATGCTGGCACACACAGTACATTGATGAAAAGATTCAAAGTTCAATCACACCTGAATTTATTACACGATTCTCATATCGAGTCTTTATTACAATAGAATAAATTCGGCCGAAGGCCAACTCATGAGAAATAAACTAAATAAAGCAGCGGAAGCGTAGACGAATAGCGAGTCTATCCGACTCCATAGGGCAATCGCCAAGCGTGGATCGTAGCCTCACTCCTGGTCGGAAAAATCCTCTGCAACATAAGACGTTGCAGCCGTGTAGGTTAGCATTTTGAATATGCTGGCAAGTCATAGAGAGAACAACAATAAAATTTCTAACACTATATGCAATTTGGCTATGGGGCTCTAAGTTTTATGTTTTTGCGAAAAAGCCAATTTTTCCCTATAACAAAGGACTTGCTTGCAATTACTACAAAATGTTGGTTGTTATTGAGATGGTTCCGCCAACCAATGTCTCATGCCCAATTATTAAATAACCCCTCAATTAATTTATTAAGTTCGGTGTTGAGATTTCCGACATACTCCAATTTCCAGAGGCTCATTTGTCCGTAACCAGGGACACGACTAATCGATTAGGTTGTTACTCTGCAGAGTCTTGTGCACTCCGACATACTCCAATTCCCTCCTTTATGTCCTCGCACTGCCTGGTGTTTGAAGACGGGATGAACGAAACAGGGTCTTCCGTAGAGTTTCTTTAAGCACTGCCGGTACCCATCCATGTCCTACCGTTCTTCTACATCTGCTGGCATCGCCTGTCCAGAGTCACGCCTAGGGTCAACCCAGCCAGAGCCCATAATGGCTTGCGGCTGCACAGGTAAGCTTTCGATCAAGCGGTATCCATCCGTCTCTTCGTGGCTGGGTGAAGTTTTCCGCAAGATGTCATGGCGCTTCTCCATGCATCCCGGCCATCCACTGGTTTCTCCAGGGTGCCCGTCAACCGTCCTCCACCCAGTAGTGAATTTGAGTCCATCTTGAGCTTGAAGTCATGGGGTTGTCATCATATTGACTCTCACATCTCCCTTATGAATCACTCAACCAACCCCGTCTACGAGCATAGCAAAATAAACTACATCGTCCCGGGCAATGGTAACAAGGGGAATTGGGTTCATCCTACCTCATGATACTACTCAAGAACATAACTTAAAATTCTCCTACTGCATGCATGGTGGGGAGGAACAATTCTAATGCAACAAAATCATAGGTATTGCAAAAACCTGATCAAATGACTTGCCTGGCTGACGGTCTTCAAACGCTAGTGACTCGAGATAGCAAGCTTCGCACTCCAGAAATTCTATCGAGTCACAAAATAGCACAAATAAGTATTTCACTAATGACATATCAGCAAACTGAAGGAAAACACACAAGCACGCAAACCAAAATCAAAGAAAATTCGAGGAAAACAAAATCAAGGTTTCCATCACATCAAGCAACAACAAAGAAATAGTTTTAACCTACTAACACTTTTGTTTACAGATCCAAAACAATGGTTTTACTAACTAACATAAAGGAAAACAGCATACAAACTAGGTGCAAAAAGAATCAAACCAATATCTATTATAGAACTCCTGTTATACCTAAAACAAAACTAATAAGAAAATAAAATAAAACTTTTTATTTTGCTGTAAATAAATGTTCACTCTCTATAACTACAGAAACTAATCTAAAATAAATTATAACATAGGAAAAATAAAATTTAAAATTAACTAGAACAACAGAAAACAACAGCAAGCTAAATAAACTAGAAAAGCTCGTTTTTTCATAAAAACTATTTTTAATAAAGACTATAAATGCCGAAATAAATTCCTACTGCTAGGCAAGGTCAAAACAGAGCAGTGACAAAAAGAATCACTAAAATAAAATAATCCTAACTCAATTTATAGCAGAAAAACTAATCTGACTAAAACTAATATAAAACAATTTTTAAAAACCTAAACATGGTCGAATCTAATTTTCTACAACAACTATAGGAAAATTTCAAACTAGAGCAAAAAGAATCAACTAAAAATATTAAATAACTTAAAAGATATAGATTTTACAAAACTGAAACTATTCTGTTAAAAACAGAAACGAAAATTAAAACTAAAACAATTAACGCGCTAACGGGCCAAAACAGTGAGCGCTCTAAAACTATCTAACGCGCAAGCAATATTTAACTGAACCGTAAACGGGCTAGCAGAATAAACCTATCGGGTCGGTCTAACTAAACCACAATTTTAAAAAAAACCGATCTAACCCGTAACTAACCGATCTATATGAAATAAACCATACCCCTTCGCTAGTCTAATCTAAGCCGTGCAGTGCAGATCGAACGGTGGAGGGGGTCTGGTGGCTTACAGCGGCGACGATGGACGACGACGGCTTGGGCGACGGTGGCGGGGGTGCTCCGGTAGTCCGGGGCGGCGGCGGAGTCATCGGGCGGGTGCGGTAGCTCGAGTGGAGGTCGGGGATGGAGTCAGTGGAGCTCAGGAACGACGGAGGCGGTCGGGGCGACGGCGACTGCTCCCTGGTGAGCTGCAGCTCCGGCGAGCGGCGGTCGAGCTCGGGGCGACGGCTTCGGCGGTTCCTGGGCAATGAAAGGGTGTCAAAGAGGTGCGGAACGAATAGGAGGTTCTGGTGGTGTAGCTTGAAAACAAGGGGGATGCTCACCGGTGGCAGGCGGGGCGGTGAACCGAGGCGGCGGCGAGATGCGTTTGGCGAGGGCGAGAGCTACGGTGGGAGTTGAGGTAGGGTTTTGGGGGGGTTCGGAAGAGGAGATGCGTAGGTATTTATAGGACATAAGCGTGGGCGAGTGGTCGACTCGGGATCACGATCCCGAGAGGATCGCGGTGTCGGGCGCGCTCTGCGCGTGCTCCAGCACGACGTGTCATGGGTGAGGGGTTAGGGATAGGGCGGGTCCCGCGGTTAGTGAGAGAGAGGTAGATCGAGAGAGAGGGAGAGCGATCAGGCGGCCGATCGGAACGGGGTCGGCGCGTGTGGAGCGCTGGGCTGCGTCGGGTGGCCGGCTGGTGGGCTGCGGCTCGGTGCTGCTGGGCTTGCTGGCTCGGGCGTCGGCTGGGCCTTTTCCCTTATTTTTGAATTAAGGCAGAGAGAGAGAAAAAAATAAAATAAGAGAAATCTATAATATTTTTTATATAGGACATATATATATATATATGAAAATTCTCACGGGAATTAATCCTATAGCGTGGACATTTTTATAGAGGCAAAACAGAAACTAAAAAATACATTTTCTGCAAACTCCAAATAAAATTCAAATTTGAATTCAAATCTTTTGGCAATAGTTTCTTCTGACATTTTTGGAGTGTCATGTTAGCTCCTGTCATACTTTTTCTCAAGTACTTGTTGGGGATATGGAGGTTGATTTTCAAATGCCAAGTTGAATCCAAATTCAACCAAAACTCAAAAGCCTCTGAAAATTTCCAAATGTCAGTCAAATCAAACAAAATGCATAGATGCTTAGCTAATAATTGTAAAACATTCCAAATTGAAAATTTGGAATGTTACAAACCTACCCACCTTAAGATGAATCTCGCCCTCGAGATTCGGGTTGGCTAGCAAATAGGTGCGGGTGGTCTCGGCGGAGATCTTCTTCTCGCTCCCAGGTGGCTTCCTCCTCGGAATGATGACTCCACAGAACCTTGCAAAACTTGATGATCTTGTTGCGGATAACTCTGTTCACAGTCTCGAGAATCCTGACGGGTTTCTCCTCATATGTCTGATCACTGTCGAGCTTTATGGCCTCTTGGGGCACTGTGTCTCTCAAAGGAATATCGGCCATCTCAGCATGGCATTTCTTCAGCTGGGAAACATGGAAGACATCATGAACTCCTGACAATCCTTCCGGCAATTCCAGCTTGTATGCAACTTCTCCTCTGCGTTTGAGGATTTTGTAGGGGCCAATGAACCTGGGTGCTAATTTTCCTTTAAGACCAAATCTCTTGATTCCACGAAGTGGGGACACACGGAGATAGGCTCGGTCTCCAACTTCATATGTTACCTCCTTGCGTTTACTGTCGGCATAACTCTTCTATCTCGACTGGGCTATCTTGAGTCTATCTCGAATCAGCTTGACCTTCTCTTCGGAGTCTCTGATAAGATTGGGACCAAAATGCTTTCGGTCTCCAACACCATCCCACAGCAATGGTGTTCTACACCTCCTTCTGTATGGAGCTTCGAAAGGGGCCATCTTCAGACTGGTCTGATAGCTGTTGTTGTACGAGAACTCTGCGTATGGCAGATTGTCATCCCAGCTAGACCCATAGTCTAGCGCACAGGCTCTCAACATGTCCTCCAGAATCTGGTTGACTCTCTCGGTTTGTCCATCTGTCTGCGGATGAAAAGTTGTACTGAACTCCAGCCTCGTACCCAAAGTTTCATGCAACTGATTCCAAAACTTTGAGGTAAATTGTGTTCCTCTATCTGACACGATACTCCTCGGAACTCCATGCAGACATACGATCCTGGTCATGTATATCTTGGCTAACTTAGCGCTGGTATATGTAGTCTTCACGGGAATGAAATGAGCTACCTTGGTCAAGCGATCAACCACTACCCAGATAGAATCATAACCTGAACGGGTCCTGGGTAATCCTGTGATAAAATCCATTCCAAGTTTTTCCCATTTCCACTCGGGAATTGGCAGTGGTTGAAATAACCCTGCCAGCTTCTGATGCTCAGCCTTTACTCGCTGACAAACATCGCATACTGCTATGTACTCGGCAATATCCTTCTTCATACCTGTCCACCAGAAACTTTCCTTCAAATCCAGATACATCTTGGTGTTGCCTGGGTGAATTGAGTATGGTGAATCATGGGCCTCCTGAAGAATTAACTTCCTGACCTCTGGGTCATTGGGCACATAGATACGATCCTCAAACCATAAAGTTTCGTGTTCATCCTCACAAAAACCTTTAGCCTTTCCGTTACTCATCTTTTCCTATATCTCTGCAATTTCCTTGTCCGTCTTCTGCACTTCACGGATCTTTTTGGTCAGAGTGGACTGAATATCCAAGGTGGCGACAAATCCTCTTGGTACTATTTCCAATCAGAGATCTCTGAGATTATCGGCTAAATTCTGAGGTAATCCTCCAGCTATGAGGGTGTTCACATGGCTTTTACGGCTCAAGGCATCTGCTACAACATTTGCTTTCCCTGGGTGGTAATGCAATCTCATATCATAGTCCTTGATCAATTCAAGCCATCTCCTTTGTCTGAGGTTCAACTCCTTTTGCGTGAAAATGTACTTCAAGCTCTTATGATCCGTGTAAACATCACAACTATTTCCGACAAGGAAATGTCTCCACGTCTTGAGTGCGTGCACTATGGCTGCTAACTCCAAATCATGCGTGGCATAATTCATCTCGTGAGGTCGTAGCTGTCTGGAGGTATAAGCTACAACTTTTCCTTCCTACATGAGCACTCCTCCGATCCCTTGACGAGAAGCGTCACAATACACCTGGTAGTCCTTGTGTATGTCCGGCAAAATGAGTACTGGGGCTGTAACCAGACGTTTCTTCAACTCCTGAAAACTGGCTTCACAATCCTAGGTCCAAATGTACTTTGTTTCCTTCTTCAACAACTCGGTCATGGGTTTAGCAATCTTGGAGAAATTCTCAATAAATCTCCGATATTATCCTGCGAGTCCGAGAAAACTGCGGATCTCCTTGATTGAGGTGGGGGATTGCCAGTTGGTGACCGATTCAACCTTGGTGGTGTCAACTGCTATTCCTTCTCCTCAAATAACATGTCCGAGGAATCCGACTTCCTTCAACCAAAATTCACATTTGCTGAACTTGGCATATAACTGATGTTCTCGGAGTTTCTCCAGGACTAGACGCAGATGTTCCTTGTGCTCTTCCTCGCTCTTGGAGAAAACCAAGATGTCATCAATGAACACCATGACAAACTTGTCCAGATATTCCATAAATACCTTGTTCATCATGCTCATGAAATACGCAGGGGCATTGGTCAATCCGAATGACATGACGGTATACTCATATAAACCATACCTGGTGGTGAAGGCTGTTTTGGGTATATCCTGTTCACGAATCTTCAGCTGATGATACCCTGATCGAAGATCGATCTTGGAAAATACTTTGGCTCCGACTAGCTGATCAAATAAATCATTAATCATCGGTAGAGGGTACTTATTCTTGATGGTCACGTCGTTCAATGAACGATAGTCTACAACCATTCTCAGGGTTCCATCCTTCTTCTCTACCAAAAGAACTAGGGCTCCCCAAGGTGACGAACTTGGGCGAATATATCCTTTCTCCAATAATTCCTTGATCTGCTCCTTGATCTCTTCCAAATCATTCGGGGGCATCTGATACGGTCTCTTGGATATTGGGGTTGTGCCAGGTAATAACTCGATCAAAAATTCTATTTCTCTATCCGGTGGCATTCCTGGTAATTCTTTCGGAAATACATCCAGAAAATCTTGTACTACAGGCACTTCCTCCTGAACCACTCCCGTGAGGGAATTCACCCGCTTCTTTATCGGTGTGCATCTGGATACATACTTGATCCTCTTCTGCTCCGGGGTGGTGAGCAAAATCATCTTGCGGGCACAGTCGATGTTCCCTTCAAACTTCATCAACCAGTCCATGCCCAGGATCACGTCCAATCCCTGGGATTCTAAGACTATGAGGTCTATGGGAAAATCATGATTTCCGATGCTGACGGTTGAATGACAGCCTAAGCCTGCCATCATCTCTCCTCCTGGAGAAGTGACTTGGATCGGGGTTCTAAGGGTCCTAGTGGGCAACCCGTATTTTTCCACAACTACCCTTCATATGAATGAATGCGTTGCACCGGAATCAAAGAGTACCAATACTGGACGTGAATTTAATAAAAACTTACCAACCATAGTTTCTGGCTGATCATAGACATCCTCCACATCAATGTGATTCACCTGAGCACGAGGAAAAGGGTTGGGCTTCTTTGCTGAGCTTCCATTGCCGTTGCCATTTCCATTCCTCTGCTTGGCCTCCGGGCAGTCGGTGGCATAGTGTCCTGTCTTCTGGCACTTGAAACAGGTGATGTGACTCAAATCCTTCTGAGCCGGGGCGGGACGATGTTGGTTGCCATTGCCTCCATTGCCTGGCTTGGGGTTGTTGTCGTGGTTGCGATTGTTCCCATTCCCTCCAAGGTTATGTCCTCCATGATTGTGTCCTCCATGGGTGTGATGGTTATGTCCTCCCAAGTATGGGGCATAGCGGGGCTTCTGCTGAGTTCTGGAGTTGTACTTTCCCTGGCTATACTTCCGCTTGCGGCTTTCAATCTGCTACTGCTTGCCTTCAAGTATAGTGGCCTTGTCTACCAGCTCCTGGTAGTTGTTGAAAGTAGCTACCATTAGCTGCATTCCCAGCTCATCATTGAGTCCCTCAAGAAACTTCTCCTGTTTTACGGCATCTGTGGCCACGTCATCTAGGGCATATCGAGATAACTTGTTGAACTCATCCACATACTGCCCCACAGTATGGTTCCCCTGGC
>NW_025229904.1:2467-4807 GCF_018294505.1 Triticum aestivum | reverse complement strand
GTGGCGGTCGACTAAATGTCTTCATCAATTATCCCTGTGTCCTCTGGTGCGTCGTCCTCTAGTGCGGCGCCTCCTCTTGCGGCTTCCTTCGGTGGAGCTCTCTTCATAATCCTGGTCATTGCTCACGAGAGGTCCATTATCTCCACTCGGGAAAAGATCTTCTCCCAGATCCATCTTCTCCTCCAGTGCGGCAATATATTTCTTCCGGTCCTCGAGTATTTCCATAAAATCCTTGACTTCATCCTCATGCTCATAGTGGGCTTCACGTGCTTCATCCTCTAGTTCAATTTCACGAAGATGGAACTTTTGGACCGTCTTCAAGCTCCTGCGCATCTGAATCTCTAGAGCCCTGATGTGAGCCTCCAAGTCTTGGACATATGAGCGAACGGAGTCGTCATCTATGGTGCGGATAATCTCTCCATCTGCAATCCTGCGAGAAATCATGGTTTGGTCTGATCCAACAAGCTCGGTCCTGTATTCCTCCTGGATGCGTCCAAGTGCACTATGAACTTCTATGTCTCTCCCGAGTATCCAAGTGGGAGCAGTGAACTTGAAGTCAACGGGCGCTGAGAGGCTTCCAAAAGTTCTCCCTGGTATGTGCACCTTAATCCTATAACGACGGTCTTCTGGAAATGCCATGATAGGGGTCCCGGTGATAGACGGCAGAGCAATCTTCAATTCCTTAGTGATCTGGACCAGCCTCCTGCCAAAAAGCATTGTCTCATCTGGCTGGCAAAACTCCGGGAGCAGAACTGGGATGAACTTGACGGCCATCTAGAATGTTGAAATCGGAGAGAAGTTAGAAATGAACAGGGGAGTATTATGTAATGATAAGGACATAAAATAAAATAGTTTCTTCCTATGGCTTTTCGATCCTAGGGGTTACGTCCTACGGTCAGCGTGTGCTCTGAATACCATCTCTGTAATGACCCGACCCAAAATCGGTCAAGTCTCTGTGTAGCTGTACAATCCCAAGATCATGCTGGCACACACAGTACATTGATGAAAAGATTCAAAGTTCAATCACAGCTGAATTTATTACACGATTCTCATATCGAGTCTTTATTACAATAGAATAAATTCGGTCGAAGGCCAACTCATGAGAAATAAACTAAATAAAGCTGCGGACGCGTAGACGAATAGTGAGTCCATCCGACTCCATAGGGCAATCGCCAAGCATGGATCGTAGCCTCACTCCTGGTCGGAAAATGCCTCTGCAACATAAGACGTTGCAGCCGTGTAGGTCAGCATTTTGAATATGCTAGCAAGTGATAGAGAGAACAATAATAAAATTTCTAACACTATATGCAATTTGGCTATGGGGCTCTAAGTTATATGTTTTTGCGAAAAAGCCAATTTTTCCCTATAACAAAGGACTTGCTTGCAATTACTACAAAGTGTAGGTTGTTATTGAGATGGTTCCGCCAACCAATGTCTCATTCCTAATTATTAAATAACCCCTCAATTAATTTATTAAGTTCGGTGTTGAGATTTCTGACATACTCCAATTTCCAGAGGCTCATTTGTCCATAACCAGGGACACGGCTAATTGATTAGGTTGTTACTCTGCAGAGTCTTGTGCACTTTACCCGCAAGAATCGTTCCCTCCTTTATGTCCTTGCACTGCCTGGTGTTTGAAGACGGGATGAACGAAACAGGGTCTTCCGTAGAGTTTCTCTGAGCACTGCCGGTACCCATCCATGTCCTACCGTTCTTCTACATCTGCTGGCACCATCCGTCTAGAGTCGCGCCTAGGGTCAACCCAGCAAGAGCCCATAATGGCTTGCGGCTGCACAGGTAAGCTTCCGGACAAGGGGTATCCATTCGTCTTCTCGTGGCTGGGTGAAGCTTTCTGCAAGATATCATGGAGCTTCTCCATGCATCCCGGCCATCCGCTGGTTTCTCCAGGGTTCCCGTCAACCGTCCTCCACCCATTAGTGAATTTGAAGTCCATCTTGAGCTTGAAGTCATGGGGTTGTCATCATATTGACTCTCACATCTCCCTTATGAATCACTCAACCAACCCCGTCTACGAGCATAGCAAAATAAACTACATCGTCCCGGGCAATGGTAACAAGGGGAATTGGGTTCATCCTACCTCATGATACTACTCAAGAACATAACTTAAAATTCTCCTACTGCATGCATGGTGGGGAGGAACAATTCTAATGCAACAAAATCATAGGTATTGCAAAAACATGATCAAATGACTTGCCTGGCTGACGATCTTCAAACGCTAGTGACTCGAGATAGCAAGCTTCGCACTCCGGAAATTCTATCGAGTCAAACAATAGCACAAATAAGTATTTCACTAATGACATATCAGCAAACTGAAGGAAA
>NW_025229904.1:0-1594 GCF_018294505.1 Triticum aestivum | reverse complement strand
ACACAAGCACTCAAACAAAAATCAAAGAAAACTCGAGGAAAACAAAATCAAGGTTTCCATCACATCAAGCAACAACAAAGAAATAGTTTTAACCTACTAACACTTTTCTTTATAGATCTAAAACAATGGTTTTACTAACTAACATAAAGCAAAACAGCATACAAACTAGGTGCAAAAAGAATCAAACAAATATCTATTATAGAACTCCTGTTATACCTAAAACAAAACTAATAAGAAAATAAAATAAAACTTTTTATTTTGCTGTAAATAAATGTTCACTCTCTGTAACTACAGAAACTAATCTAAAATAAATTATAACATAGGAAAAATAAAATTTAAAAATAACTAGAACAACAGAAAACAACAGCAAGCTAAATAAACTAGAAAAGCTCATTTTCACATAAAAACTATTTTTAATAAAGACTATAAATGCCCAAATAAATTCCTACTACTAGGCAAGGTCAAAATAGAGCAGTGACAAAAAGAATCACTAAAATAAAATAATCCTAACTCAATTTATAGCAGAAAAACTAATCTGACTAAAACTAATATAAAACAATTTTTAAAAACCTAAACATGGCCGAATCTAATTTTCTACAGCAACTATAGGAAATTTGCAAACTAGAGCAAAAAGAATCAACTAAAAATATTAAATAACTTCAAAGATATAGATTTTACAAAACTGAAACTATTCTGTTAAAAACAGAAACGAAAATTAAAACTAAAACAACTAACGCGCTAACGGGCCGAAATAGTGAGCGCTCTAAAACTATCTAACGCGCGAGCGATATTTAACTGAACCGTAAACGGGCTAGCAGAATAAACTGATCGGGCCGGTCTAACTAAACCACGATTTAAAAAAATAAAGCGATCTAACCCGTAACTAACCGATCTATATGAAATAAACCATACCCCTTCGCTAGTCTAATCTAAGTCGTGCAGTGCAGATCGAACGGTGGAGGGGGTCCGGTGGCTTACAGCGGCGACGCTGGACGACGACGGCTCGGGCGATGGTGGCGGGGGTGCTTCGGTGGTCCGGGGCGGCGGCGGAGTCGTCGGGCGGGTGCGGTAGCTCGAGTGGAGGTCGGGGATGGAGTCAGTGGAGCTCAGGGACGGCGGAGGCGGTCAGGACGACGGCGACTGCTCCCTAGTGAGCTGCAGCTTCGGCGAGCGGCGGTCGAGCTCGGGGCGACGGCTTCGGCGGTTCCTGGGCGATGAAAGGGTGTCAAAGAGGTGCGGAACGAATAGGAGGTTCGGGTGGTGTAGCTTGAAAACAAGGGGGATGCTCACCGGTGGCAGGCGGGACGGCGAACCGAGGCGGCGGCGGCGAGATGCGTTTGGCGAGGGCGAGAGCTACGGTGGGAGTTGAGGTAGGGTTTTGGGGGGGTTCGTAAGAGGAGATGTGTAGGTATTTATAGGACATAAGCGTGGGCGAGGGGTCGATCGGGATCACGATGCCGAGAGGATCGCGGTGTCGGGCGCGCTCTGCACGTGCTCCGGCGTGGCATGTCGTGGGCGAGGGGTTAGGGATAGGGCGGGTCCCGCGGTCAGTGAGAGAGAGGGAGATCGAGAGAGAGGGAGATCGATCGCGCGG
>NW_025229903.1:16898-18090 GCF_018294505.1 Triticum aestivum | reverse complement strand
CATTTTCAGAGTTCATTTTGTAGTGATTTTCAATTTCACCGTCATTTAGCTCCCTAAACAAATCGGTAAATGACTGAAAAAGAGCAAATGATGTCAGAACGTGTTGGAAATTGATGACGTCGCTTTGAATGATGCATACTGAACGCAAAAATAGGCTGGAGTTCAAATAAGTTTAAAAAACATTGAAGTGCCCGTGTAACAGATGAGTTCTCGTCCGAAACCCTGATACTCCGAAAGTGATTGTCCAGTTTGTACACGAGGTGCGTCCAGTTTTCGCCGTGACCCTCTCTACTCTTTTGCACATGCTATGCGGGCGAAATGATGATACCATGCCAAGTTCCAACATTTTCAGAGTTCATTTTGTAGTGATTTTCAATTTCACCGTCATTTAGCTCTCTAAACAAATCGGTAAATGACTGAAAAACAGCATATGATGTCAGAACGTGTTGGAAATTGATGACGTCGCTTTGAATGGTGTGGACGGAACGCAAAAAAGTCTGGAGTTGTAATAAGTTAAAAAAATGAAGTGCCCATGTAATAGATGAGTTCTCATCAGAAACCCAGATACTTCGAAAGAGATTGTCCAGTTTGTACACGACGTGCGTCCAGTTCTTGCCATGACCCTCTCTACTCTTTTGCACATGCTATGCGGGCGAAATGATGATGTCATGCGAAGTTCCAACATTTTCAGAGTTCATTTTGTAGTGATTTTCAATTTCACCGTCATTTAGCTCCCTAAACAAATCGGTAAATGAGTGAAAAACAGCAGATGATGTCCGAACATGTTGGAAACTGACGACGTCGCTTTGAATGATGCATACTGAACGCAAAAATAGGCTGGAGTTCCAATAAGTTTAAAAAACATTGAAGTGCCCGTGTAACAGATGAGTTCTCGTCCGAAACCCTGATACTCCGAAAGAGATTGTCCAGTTTGTACACGAGGTGCGTCCAGTTTTTGCCGTGACCCTCTCTACTCTTTTGCACATGCTATGTGGGCGAAATGATGATACCATGCCAAGTTCCAACATTTACAGAGTTCATTTTGTAGTTATTTTCAATTTCACCGTCATTTAGCTCCCTAAACAAATCGGTAAATGACTGAAAAACAGCAAATGATGTCAGAACATGTTGGAAATTGATGATGTCCCTTTGAATGATGCATACTGAACGCAAAAATAGGCTAGAGTTCAAA
>NW_025229903.1:15698-16197 GCF_018294505.1 Triticum aestivum | reverse complement strand
GGCTGGAGTTCAAATAAGTTTAAAAAACATTGAAGTGCCCGTGTAACAGATGAGTTCTCGTCCGAAACCCTGATACTCCGAAAGAGATTGTCCAGTTTGTACACGAGGTGCGTCCAGTTTTCGCCGTGACCCTCTCTACTCTTTTGCACATGCTATGCGGGCGAAATGATGATACCATGCGAAGTTCCAACATTTACAGAGTTCATTTTGTAGTTATTTTCAATTTCACCGTCATTTAGCTCCCTAAACAAATCGGTAAATGACTGAAAAACAGCAAATGATGTCAGAACATGTTGGAAATTGATGATGTCCCTTTGAATGATGCATACTGAACGCAAAAATAGGCTAGAGTTCAAATAAGTTTAAAAAACATTGAAGTGCCCTTGTAACAGATGAGTTCTCGTCCAAAACCCTGATACTCCGAAAGAGATTGTCCACTTTGTACACGAGGTGCGTCCAGTTTTCGCCGTGACCCTCTCTACTCTTTTCCACATGCTAT
>NW_025229903.1:13875-14364 GCF_018294505.1 Triticum aestivum | reverse complement strand
GTGCCCGTGTAACAGATGAGTTCTCGTCCAAAACCCTGATACTCCGAAAGAGATTGTCCAGTTTGTACACGAGGTGCGTCCAGTTTTTGCCGTGACCCTCTCTACTCTTTTGCACATGCTATGCGGGCGAAAGGATGATACCATGCCAAGTTCCAACATTTTTGGAGTTCATTTTGTAGTTATTTTCAATTTCACCGTCATTTAGCTCCCTAAACAAATCGGTAAATGACTGAAAAACAGCAAATGATGTCAGAACGTGTTGGAAATTGATGATGTCGCTTTGAATGATGCATACTGAATGCAAAAATAGGCTGGAGTTCAAATAAGTTTAAAAAACATTGATGTGCCCGTGTAATAGATGAGTTCTCGTCCAAAACCCTGATACTCCGAAAGAGATTGTCCAGTTTGTACACGAGGTGCGTCCAGTTTTCGCCGTGACCCTCTCTACTCTTTTGCACATGCTATGCGGGCGAAATGATGATACCATGC
>NW_025229903.1:13041-13675 GCF_018294505.1 Triticum aestivum | reverse complement strand
ACGTGTTGGAAATTGGTGACGTCGCTTTGAATGATGCATACTGAACGCAAAAATAGGCTGGAGTGCAAATAAGTTGAAAACATTGAAGTTCCTATGTAACAGATGAGTTCTCGTCCGGAACCCCGATACTCCGAAAGAGATTGTCCAGTTTGTACACGAGGTGCGTCTAGTTTTTGCCGTGACCCTCTCTACTCTTTTGCACATGCTATACGGGCGAAATGACGATACCATGCCAAGTTCCAACATTTTCAGAGTTCATTTTGTAGTGATTTCTAATTTCACCGTCATTTAGCTCCCTAAACAAATCGGTAAATGACTGAAAAACAGCAAATGATGTCAGAACGTGTTGGAAATTGATGATGTCGCTTTGAATGATGCATACTAAACGCAAAAATAGGCTGGAGTTCAAATAAGTTGAAAAAACATTGAAGTGCCCATGTAACACATGAGTTCTCGTGTGAAACCCTGATACTCCGAAAGAGATTGTCTAGTTTGTACACGAGGTGCGTCCAGTTTTCCCCGTGACCCTCTCTACTCTTTTGCACATGCTATGTGGGCGAAATGATGATACCATGCAAAGTTCCAACATTTTCAGAGTTCATTTTGTAGTGATTTTCAATTTCACCGTCATTTA
>NW_025229903.1:7994-8584 GCF_018294505.1 Triticum aestivum | reverse complement strand
TGACGTCGCTTTGAATGATGCATACCGAATGCAAAAATAGGATGGAGTTCAAATAAGTTTAAAAAACATTGAAGTGCCCGTGTAACAGATGAGTTCTCGTCCGAAACCTCGATACTCCGAAAGAGATTGTCCAGTTTGTACACGAGGTGCGTCCAGTTTTCGCCGTGACCCTCTCTACTCTTTTGCACATGCTATGCAGGCGAAATGATGATACCATGCCAAGTTCCAACATTTTCAGAGTTCATTTTGTAGTGATTTTCAATTTCACCGTCATTTACCTCCCTAAGCAAATCGGTAAATGACTAAAAACAGCAAATGATGTCACAACGTGTTGGAAATTGATGACGTCGCTTTGAATGATGCATACTGAACGCAAAAATAGGCTGGAGTGCAAATAAGTTTAAAAACATTGAAGTGCCTATGTAACAGATGCGTTCTCGTCCGGAACCCCGATACTCCGAAAGAGATTGTCCAGTTTGTACACGAGGTGCGTTTAGTTTTCGCCGTGACCCTCTCTACTCTTTTGCACATGCTATGCGGGCGAAATGATGATACCATGCCAAGTTCCAACATTTTCAGAGTTCATTTTG
>NW_025229903.1:7492-7984 GCF_018294505.1 Triticum aestivum | reverse complement strand
CGTCATTTAGCTCCCTAAACAAATCGGTAAATGACTGAAAAACAGCAAATGATGTCAGAACGTGTTGGAAATTGATGACGTCGCTTTGAATGATGCATACTGAACGCAAAAATAGGCTGGAGTGCAAATAAGTTTAAAACACATTGAAGTGCCCGTGTAATAGATGAGTTCTCGTCCGAAACCCGGATACTCCGAAAGAGATTGTCCAGTTTGTACACGAGGTGCGTCCAGTTTTCGCCGTGACCCTCTCTACTCTTTTGCACATGCTATGTGGGCGAAATGACGATACCATGCAAAGTTCCAACATTTTCAGAGTTCTTTTTGTAGTGATTTTCAATTTCACCGTCATTTAGCTCCCTAAACAAATCGGTAAATGACTGAAAAACAGCAAATGATGTCAGAACGTGTTGGAAATTGATGACGTCGCTTTGAATGATGCATACCGAACGCAAAAATAGGCTGGAGTTCAAATAAGTTTAAAAAACATTGAAG
>NW_025229903.1:6574-7482 GCF_018294505.1 Triticum aestivum | reverse complement strand
CGAATGCAAAAATAGGATGGAGTTCAAATAAGTTTAAAAAACATTGAAGTGCCCGTGTAACAGATGAGTTCTCGTCCGAAACCTCGATACTCCGAAAGAGATTGTCCAGTTTGTACACGAGGTGCGTCCAGTTTTCGCCGTGACCCTCTCTACTCTTTTGCACATGCTATGCGGGCGAAATGACGATACCATGCCAAGTTCCAACATTTTCAGAGTTCATTTTGTAGTGATTTTCAATTTCACCGTCATTTACCTCCCTAAGCAAATCGGTAAATGACTAAAAACAGCAAATGATGTCAGAACGTGTTGGAAATTGATGACGTCGCTTTGAATGATGCATATTGCACGCAAAAATAGGCTGGAGTTCAAATAAGTTTAAAAAACATTGAAGTGCCCATGTAACAGATGAGTTCTCGTCCGAAACCCTGATACTCCGAAAGAGATTGTCCAGTTTGTACACGAGGTGCTTCCAGTTTTCGCCGTGACCCTCTCTACTCTTTTGCACATGCTATGCGGGCGAAATGATGATACCATGCCAAGTTCCAACATTTTCAGAGTTCACTTTGTAGTGATTTTCAATTTCATCGTCATTTAGCTCCCTAAACAAATCGGTAAATGACTGAAAAACAGCAAATGATGTCAGAACGTGTTGGAAATTGATGACGTCGCTTTGAATGATGCATACTGAACGCAAAAATAGGCTGGAGTGCAAATAAGTTTAAAAACATTGAAGTGCCTATGTAACAGATGCGTTCTCGTCCGGAACCCCGATACTCCGAAAGAGATTGTCCAGTTTGTACACGAGGTGCGTTTAGTTTTCGCCGTGACCCTCTCTACTCTTTTGCACATGCTATGCGGGCGAAATGATGATACCATGCCAAGTTCCAACATTTTCAGAGTTCATTTTG
>NW_025229903.1:5387-5934 GCF_018294505.1 Triticum aestivum | reverse complement strand
CGTCATTTAGCTCCCTAAACAAATCGGTAAATGACTGAAAAACAGCAAATGATGTCAGAACGTGTTGGAAATTGATGACGTCGCTTTGAATGATGCATACTGAACGCAAAAATAGGCTGGAGTGCAAATAAGTTTAAAACACATTGAAGTGCCCGTGTAATAGATGAGTTCTCGTCCGAAACCCGGATACTCCGAAAGAGATTGTCCAGTTTGTACACGAGGTGCGTCCAGTTTTCGCCGTGACCCTCTCTACTCTTTTGCACATGCTATGTGGGCGAAATGACGATACCATGCAAAGTTCCAACATTTTCAGAGTTCATTTTGTAGTGATTTTCAATTTCACCGTCATTTAGCTCCCTAAACAAATCGGTAAATGACTGAAATAGAGCAAATGATGTCAGAACGTGTTGGAAATTGATGACGTCGCTTTCAATGATGCATACCGAACGCAAAGATAGGCTGGAGTTCAAATAAGTTTAAAAAACATTGAAGTGCCCGTGTAACAGATGCGTTCTCGTCCGGAACCCCGATACTCCGAAAGAGATTG
>NW_025229903.1:4647-5265 GCF_018294505.1 Triticum aestivum | reverse complement strand
CGAAAGAGATTGTCCAGTTTGTACACGAGGTGCGTCCAGTTTTCGCCGTGACCCTCTCTACTCTTTTGCACATGCTATGTGGGCGAAATGACGATACCATGCAAAGTTCCAACATTTTCAGAGTTCATTTTGTAGTGATTTTCAATTTCACCGTCATTTAGCTCCCTAAACAAATCGGTAAATGACTGAAATACAGCAAATGATGTCAGAACGTGTTGGAAATTGATGACGTCGCTTTCAATGATGCATACCGAACGCAAAGATAGGCTGGAGTTCAAATAAGTTTAAAAAACATTGAAGTGCCCGTGTAACAGATGCGTTCTCGTCCGGAACCCCGATACTCCGAAAGAGATTGTCCAGTTTGTACACGAGGTGCGTTTAGTTTTCGCCGTGACCCTCTCTACTCTTTTGCACATGCTATGCGGGCGAAATGACGATACCATGCCAAGTTCCAACATTTTCAGAGTTCATTTTGTAGTGATTTCCAATTTCACCGTCATTTAGCTCCCTAAACAAATCGGTAAATGACTGAAAAACAGCAAATGATGTCAGAACGTGTTGGAAATTGATGACGTCGCTTTGAATGATGCATACTGAACGCAAAAATAGGCTGGAGTG
>NW_025229903.1:4198-4548 GCF_018294505.1 Triticum aestivum | reverse complement strand
AAAGTTCCAACATTTTCAGAGTTCATTTTGTAGTGATTTTCAATTTCACCGTCATTTAGCTCCCTAAACAAATCGGTAAATGACTAAAATACAGCAAATGATGTCAGAACGTGTTGGAAATTGATGACGTCGCTTTGAATGATGCATACCGAACGCAAAAATAGGCTGGAGTTCAAATAAGTTTAAAAAACATTGAAGTGCCCGTGTAACAGATGAGTTCTCGTCCGAAACCCTGATACTCCGAAAGAGATTGTCCAGTTTGTACACGAGGAGCGTCCAGTTTTCGCCGTGACCCTCTCTACTCTTTTGCACATGCTATGTGGGCGAAATAACGATATCATGCAAAGTTC
>NW_025229903.1:2674-3370 GCF_018294505.1 Triticum aestivum | reverse complement strand
TGATTTTCAATTTCACCGTCATTTAGCTCCCTAAACAAATCGGTAAATGACTGAAAAACAGCAAATGATGTCAGAACGTGTTGGAAATTGATGGCGTCGGTTTGAATGATGCATACTAAACGCAAAAATAGGCTGGAGTTCAAATAAGTTGAAAAAACATTGAAGTGCCTGTGTAACAGATGAGTTCTCGTCCGAAACCCTGATACTCCTAAAGAGATTGTCCAGTTTGCACACGAGGAGCGTCCAGTTTTCGCCGTGATCCTGTCTACTCTTTTGCACATGCTATGCGGGCGAAATGATGATACCATGCCAAGTTCCAACATTTTCAGAGTTCATTTTGTAGTGATTTTCAATTTCACCGTCATTTAGCTCCCTAAACAAATCGGTAAATGACTGAAAAATAGAAAATGATGTCAGAACGTGTTGGAAATTGGTGACGTCGCTTTGAATGATGCATACTGGACGCAAAAATAGGCTGGAGTGCAAATAAGTTTAAAAACATCGAAGTGCCTATGTAACAGATGAGTTCCCGTCCGGAACCCCGATACTCCGAAAGAAATTGTCCAGTTTGTACACGAGGTGCGTCTAGTTTTTCCCGTGACCCTCTCTACTCTTTTGCACATGCTATGCGGGCGAAATGACGATACCATGCCAAGTTCCAACATTTTCAGAGTTCATTTTGTAGTGATTTTCAAT
>NW_025229903.1:1994-2608 GCF_018294505.1 Triticum aestivum | reverse complement strand
CCGAATGCAAAAATAGGCTAGAGTTCAAATAAGTTTAAAAAACATTAAAGTGCCCGTGTAACAGATGAGTTCTCGTCCGAAACCCCGATACTCCGAAAGAGATTGTCCAGTTTGTACACGAGGTGCGTCCAGTTTTCGCCGTGACCCTCTCTACTCTTTTGCACATGCTATGCGGGCGAAATGACGATACCATGCCAAGTTCCAACATTTTCAGAGTTCATTTTGTAGTGATTTTCAATTTCACCGTCATTTAGCTCCCTAAACAAATCGGTAAATGACTGAAAAACAGCAAATGATGTCAGAAGGTGTTTAAAATTGATGACGTCGCTTTGAATGATGCATACCGAACGCAAAAATAGGCTGGAGTTCAAATAAGTTTAAAAAACATTGAAGTGCCCGTGTAACAGATGAGTTCTCGTCCGAAACCTCGATACTCCGAAAGAGATTGTCCAGTTTGTACACGAGGTGCATCCAGTTTTCGCCGTGACCCTCTCTACTCTTTTGCACATGCTATGCGGGCGAAATGACGATACCATGCCAAGTTCCAACATTTTCAGAGTTCATTTTGTAGTGATTTCCAATTTCACCGTCATTTAGCTCCCTAAGCAAATCGG
>NW_025229903.1:1698-1984 GCF_018294505.1 Triticum aestivum | reverse complement strand
CCGAATGCAAAAATAGGCTAGAGTTCAAATAAGTTTAAAAAACATTAAAGTGCCCGTGTAACAGATGAGTTCTCGTCCGAAACCCCGATACTCCGAAAGAGATTGTCCAGTTTGTACACGAGGTGCGTCCAGTTTTCGCCGTGACCCTCTCTACTCTTTTGCACATGCTATGCGGGCGAAATGACGATACCATGCCAAGTTCCAACATTTTCAGAGTTCATTTTGTAGTGATTTTCAATTTCACCGTCATTTAGCTCCCTAAACAAATCGGTAAATGACTGAAAAA
>NW_025229903.1:0-1688 GCF_018294505.1 Triticum aestivum | reverse complement strand
CCTCGATACTCCGAAAGAGATTGTCCAGTTTGTACACGAGGTGCATCCAGTTTTCGCCGTGACCCTCTCTACTCTTTTGCACATGCTATGCGGGCGAAATGACGATACCATGCCAAGTTCCAACATTTTCAGAGTTCATTTTGTAGTGATTTCCAATTTCACCGTCATTTAGCTCCCTAAGCAAATCGGTAAATGACTGAAAAACAGCAAATGATGTCCGAACGTGTTAGAAATTGATGACGTCGCTTTGAATGATGCATATTGAACGCAAAAATAGGCTGGAGTTCAAATAAGTTTAAAAAACATTGAAGTGCCCGTGTAACAGATGAGTTCTCGTCCGAAACCCTGATACTCCGAAAGAGATTGTCCAGTTTGTACACGAGGTGCGTCCAGTTTTCGCCGTGACCCTCTCTACTCTTTTGCACATGCTATGCGGGTGAAATGATGATACCATGCCAAGTTCCAACATTTTCAGAGTTCATTTTGTAGTGATTTTCAATTTCACCGTCATTTAGCTCCCTAAACAAATCGATAAATGACTGAAAAACAGCAAATGATGTCAGAACGTGTTGGAAATTGATGGCGTCGGTTTGAATGATGCATACTAAACGCAAAAATAGGATGGAGTTCAAATAAGTTGAAAAAACATTGAAGTGCCCGTGTAACAGATGAGTTCTCGTCCGAAACCCTGATACTCCTAAAGAGATTGTCCAGTTTGCACACGAGGTGCGTCCAGTTTTCGCCGTGATCCTGTCTACTCTTTTGCACATGCTATGCAGGCGAAATGATGATACCATGCCAAGTTCCAACATTTTCAGAGTTCATTTTGTAGTGATTTTCAATTTCACCGTCATTTAGCTCCCTAAACAAATCGGTAAATGACTGAAAAACAGCAAATGATGTCAGAACGTGTTGGAAATTGGTGACGTCGCTTTGAATGATGCATACTGAACGCAAAAATAGGCTGGAGTGCAAATAAGTTTAAAAACATTGAAGTGACTATGTAACAGATGAGTTCTCGTCCGGAACCCCGATACTCCGAAAGAGATTGTCCAGTTTGTACACGAGGTGCGTCTAGTTTTTGCCGTGACCCTCTCTACTCTTTTGCACATGCTATGCGGGCGAAATGACGATACCATGCCAAGTTCCAACATTTTCAGAGTTCATTTTGTAGTGATTTCCAATTTCACAGTCATTTAGCTCCCTAAACAAATCGGTAAATGACTGAAAAACAGCAAATGATGTCAGAACGTGTTGGAAATTGATGACGTCGCTTTGAATGATGCATATTGCACGCAAAAATAGGCTGGAGTTCAAATAAGTTTAAAAAACATTGAAGTGCCCGTGTAACAGATGAGTTCTCGTCCGAAACCCTGATACTCCGAAAGAGATTGTCCAGTTTGTACACGAGGTGCGTCCAGTTTTCGCCGTGACCCTCTCTACTCTTTTGCACATGCTATGCGGGCGAAATGATGATACCATGCCAAGTTCCAACATTTTCAGAGTTCATTTTGTAGTGATTTTCAATTTCACCGTCATTTAGCTCCCTAAACAAATCGATAAATGACTGAAAACAGCAAATGATGTCAGAACGTGTTGGAAATTGATGACGTCGCTTTGAATGATGCATACCGAACGCAAAAATAGGCTAGAGTTCAAATAAGTTTAAAAAACATTGAAGTGCCCGT
>NW_025229902.1:0-18094 GCF_018294505.1 Triticum aestivum | reverse complement strand
CCCCCCCCCCCCGAACTGCCTCTTTGCTCTATAAATACCACAATATTCCAGAAACCCTAGGGGAGTCGACGAAAATCAATTCCAGTCGCCGCAGAGTCCAGAACCACCAGATCCAATCTAGACACCGTCATGGAGGGGTTCACCACTTCCATTGGTGCCTCTCCTACGATGCGTGAGCAGTTCTTTGTGACCTGCGGGTCCGTAGTTAGTAGCTAGATCGCTTCCTCTCTTTCTATTGATTATCAATACAATGGTCTCTTGGAGATCCATATGATGTAAGTCTTTTGGCGGTGTGTTTGTTGGGATCCGATGAACATTGAGTTTATGATCAGATCTATGTTCTTATCCATGAAAGTTATTTGAGTCTTCTTTGATCTCTTATATGCATGATTACTTATAGCCTCATATTTCTTCTCCGATATTTGAGTTTTGTTTGGCCAACTTGATCTATTTATCTTGCAATGGGAAGAGGTGCTTTGTAGTTGGTTCGATCTTATGGTGCTTGATCCCAGTGACAGAAGGCGAACCGACACGTATGTATCGTTGCTACTAAGGATAACAAGATGCGATCTATATCTCCACAATAGATAAACGGATCTCGTCTACATCATGTCATCGTTCTTATTGCATTACTCTGTTTTCTCATGAACTTAATACACTAGATGCATGCTAGATAGCGGTCGATGTGTGGAGTAATAGTAGTAGATGCAGGCAGGAGTCGGTCTAGTAATCTTGGACGTGATGCCTATATAATGATCATTGCCTGGATATCGTCATGATTATTTGAAGTTCTATCAATTACCCAATAGTAATTGTTTTCCCACCGTTTGCTATTTTTCTCGAGAGAAGACACTAGTGAAACCTACGGCCTCGGGTCTCTTTTCATCATATTTGCCTTTGCGATCTATTTTCTCTTGCATTTATTTTCAGATCTATTAAACCAAAAATACAAAAATACCTTGCTGCAATTTATTTGTTCCCTGATCTATTTATCCTATCTACCACTTTTTGCCTCACGTTTTTTTGCCTATCTTGAGGCACCGTACCCGGAAGGGATTAACAACCCCTTTAACACGTCGGGTTGCGAGTATTTGTTATTTGTGTGCAGGTGCTGTTTACGTGCTGTGAGGAGCTTCTCCTACTAGTTCGATAACATTGGTCTCATCACTGAGGGAAATACCTACCGTGGCTATACTGCATCATCCCTTCCTGTTTGGGAAATACCAACGTTGTTCTAGTAGACATCAAAAGGAATTTCTGGCATCGTTGCCGGGGAGGATCTTCAACATCAACCAGGTTCCTAATCACAAATCTCGTCTCCTCGCAATTTACATTATTTGTCATTTGCCTGTCGTTTTCCTCTTCCCCACTTCACAAAAATTTTGCCGTTTTATTTGCCCTCTTTTTTGTTCGTAGTTTTCTCGTCAGATCTTTTATTTGCTTGAAATTGTCACCAAGAGTGACTTTGGTATGGCACAAACAGATGATGGCCTAACTCCTAAAATGGAGCGTACGGGTAATCTGGATGCCAAAACTTTTGTCTTGAGACAAGGGAATTTATGGGAAAAGAACATATTCAAGAGTTTTTCAGTTGTGTCGGGAAATTAAGTCTTGATTATATTCCTATACTTAAAAGGACTAAAACTTACGCGGAAGCTATTTTGGCACTTGTTCTGAAACTTGAAACTAGAATTATTCGTACTCATCCTACCTTGCAAAGATTGTTTTATGAGTTGCCCGTTATAAAGGATCCTAAAGCTAAAAAGTTAGCCACTCTTGTTTTGATGAATGAATTTGACTACATAATATGGGAAGCTAGGGAAATATTTGATTTTTATGGCATGAATCGTGAAAACCCCGTGATTGATGAAATTCTTTATAATAGTGATTATGATTTAGGACATTTGATTGGATATAACCAAATATTTGATGAGAATCTTAAAAAGCAAGTCCCTGTTTTAGATATGATCCAACAAGTTTTTAACGATGTGAATCAACACTATTCATGGATCACTGCCGGAAATCAAAGGGGTTATGATAAAAAGCAACTTGATAGTGCTAAGATTTCCATGGGTAATGTGTTTTATGTCTTATTTACAATACCTCCCGACACAAATACCTCCAAGGGAAACAAGGATAAGAGCGACAAAACTTAGATCCTACGCGTTATGCCTAGCTAGGGGGCGTAAAACGATAGCGCTTGTTGGGAGGCAACCCAATGAATAAAATTTATTTTTGCTTTTTGCTTGCTGTTATTGAGTATTATAACAATTATGCTACTGTTATTATTATTTTTTTGTGTTTTAATTAGTGTTTGTACCAAGCAAGACCTTTGGGAAGACTTGGGTGAAAGTTTATTTGATCTTGCTGAAAAACAGAAACTTTTGCGCTCACGAGATTCGTTGTCATTTTTTACAAAAGAGTGCTTTTTAGTTGATTCTTTTTGAAGAGGATTAATAGACATATTCCCCACATCCACCAATTTATTTCATAATTTGTGGAGTTGCATAAGTATTCGAAATTTTTAAATTGCTACAGACTATTCTGTTATTGACAGATTCTGTTTTCTTTGTGTTGTATGCTTGTTTTGATGATTCTATGGTTTTCTTTGATGAGTTTTTGGCATAGAAAAGTTGGAATATAGTAGATATAATGCAAAAAATAAGAATAGGTTTGCTACAGTACTTATACTAGTGGTTTGGTTTCTTTTACTAACGGATCTCACGAAGGTTTTTTTTAGTTTTGTGTGATTGAAGTTTTCAAGTTTTTGGTTATCTTACGATGGATGAAGGAATACGGATAAGCAATAGGTTAAGCTTGGGGATGCCTGAGGCACCCCAAGATAATATTCAAATAAGTAGCAAGCAACTAAGCTTGGGGATGCCCCCGAGTGGCATCCCCGCTTTCTTCTAACAACCATCGGTATTTTAGTTGAAACTATATTTTTATTCGTCACATGATATGAGTTTTGCTTGGAGCGTCTTGTATGATATGAGTATTTGCTTGTTTTGCCTTGTGTTTTAAGTGTTGAATCCTTGCTGGACACACCCTTTTGAGAAAGCCAAAAATTATGCTATGCTTGCTCCTATGCTTCACTTAAATTTTTTTAGAGCCATGGACTTGCTCTAGTACTTCACTTATATCTTTTTGAGCACGGTGTGCTTTGTTAATCTTGAAGAAATGCTCTCATACTTCACTTAGATTTATTTGGGAGTTAGTAAATTTTTTAAGAAATTCTCTCTTGCTTCACTTAGATTATTTTGAGAGAAAAGAAAAAAAATTATGCTCATGATCTTCACTTATATTTGTTGGAGCTTATCAAAAGCAACATATGAAAATAGTCCCAAAGTGATAGGTATCCAAGGAGGATATAATAAAAACTTTCATGAAGGTCATTGGACAAAATAAACTTGATTCTTATTAATAGTTTTGAGATATGACGATATGATATGTGAGTCATGTTGATGAGTAATTGTGCTTTAGTAAGAATATTGATGTTAAGGTTTGTGATTCCCTATGCAAGCATGAAAGTCAATAGTTATGCAACGAAATTTATATCCTACTTATGGTGCATTATCGGTGTTACTTATGCCTAATGCTTGGGTACGAGATTTTTCACTTTTTGGTTGTTCGCTTCTCAATCTTTTTGCTAGCCTTCATTTTGCACTAAGTATGATCACTACTTGTGCATCCAAAACCCATTAAACCAGTTTTACCTTATGAGTCCACTATACCTACCTATATGTAGTATTTCATGTCGTTCTAAACAAATTTGCATGTGCCATCTCTAATGTTAAAAATAAATTTCTCTTTTGTGTGCTCTACTACTCGCGAGGCGGTAAAGGATAGCCAATATTTTCCATGCTAGATGTGTTATTCTCACGATGAGTATTTATTCACTTGTCATTGCACGAGAGTATGCCAAAGGTACTAGGGATGCCCAGTCCCGAAATGAATAAATGAATTTACTTTATGTTGTTAAATAATAAATTCCTTGGAAAGTGTTGGTATGGAGGGCATCCGTGGATACGGCTAGCCATGGAAAGTGAAAGTTATGGTGGAAAAAGGAATAAACTTTATTTTCTTTTTGGGAACCGCCTATTATGTATCTAGCATGGAAAGTGTTGGGATGCTCCAAATCATTTTCGTTGGTAGGAAAAGTATGCCTCTCAAAAATAATTTTATCTCTCAGTTTAAGCTTTGAGCTCTAGCACCTCTACAAATCACTACTTCCCTCCGCGAAGGGCCTTTCTTTTACTTATGCAATTTTTATTTTGAATTTGAGTCTCCATCTTCTCTTATAAAGCACCAACTAAGGGACACTATGATCGTATTTGAGCATTGGGTGTAGCTAATATTCGAGTGTGTTTCATGAATGGATCATAACTTGCTTTATTGTTGATATTTTGAAAGACATGGTTGCTTGTTGGTATGCTTGAGTATTAAAGTCTTCATGTCAAAACTAGACTATTGCTTTGAATCATGTAAAAGTCCATATGTCCATGCTATAAAGAAAATAATGTGATGAACATGTTAGGCAGCATTCCACATAAAAATTATGTTTTTATCATTTACCTACTGGAGGACGAGAAGGAATTAAGCTTGGAGATGCTGATACGTCTCCAACGCATCTATAATTTTTGATTGTTACATGCTGTTATATTATCATTCTTGGATGTTTTACAATCATTTTATAGTCATTTTATATAATTTTTTGGAACTAACCTACTGACATAGTGCCCAGTGCCAGTTGCTGTTTTTTGCATGTTTTTTACATCGCAGGAAATCAATATCAAACGAGTCCAAATGCAACGAAACTCCTGGAGGATTTTTTTGGGCCAGAAGAAAGCCAGTGGGCCAAGGAAGCACCTGGGGGCTACTCAAGGGGAGCATCACCCACCAGGGTGCGCCAGGAGGCCCAAGCGCGCCCAGGTGGGTGCTGCCCACCTCGGGTGCCCCCCGAACCGCCTCTTTGCTCTATAAATATCACAATATTTCAGAAACCCTAGGGGAGTCAACGAAAATCAATTCCAGCCGCCGCAGAGTCCAGAACCACTAGATCCAATCTAGACACCGTCATGGAGGGGTTCACCACTTCCATTGGGGCCTCTCCTATGATGTGTGAGTAGTTCTTTGTAGACCTATGGGCCCGTAGTTAGTAGCTAGATGGCTTCCTCTCTCTCTCTTGATTATCAGTACAATGGTCTCTTGGAGATCCATATGATGTAAGTCTTTTGGCGGTGTGTTTGTTGGGATTCGATGAACTTTGAGTTTATGATCAGATTTATGTTTTTATCCATGAAAGTTATTTGAGTCTTCTTTGATCTCTTATATGCATGATTGCTTATAGCCTCATATTTATTCTCCGATATTTGGGTTTTGTTTGGCCAACTTGATCTATTTATATTGCAATGGGAAGAGGTGCTTTGTAGTGGGTTCGATCTTATGATGCTCGATCCCAGTGACAGAAGGGGAACCGACACGTATGTATCATTGCTACTAAGGATAACAAGATGAGATCTATATCTCCTCAATAGATAAACGGATCTCGTCTACATAATGTTATCGTTCTTATTGCATTACTCTATTTTCTCATGAACTTAATACACTAGATGCATGTTGGATAACGGTCGATGTGTGGAGTAATAGTAGTAGATGCAGGCAGGAGTCGGTCTACTAATCTTGGACATGATGCCTATATAATGATCATTGCCTGGATATCGTCATGATTATTTGAAGCTCTATTCCCAATAGTAATTGTTTTCCCACCATTTGCCATTTTTCTAGAGAGAAGCCACTAGTGAAACCTACGGCCCCCGAGTCTCTTTTCATCATATTTGCCTTTGCGATCTATTTTATCTTGCATTTATTTTCAGATCTATTAAACCAAAAATACAAAAATACCTTGCTGCAATTTATTTGTTCCGTGATCTATTTATCCTATCTACCACTTTTTACCTCACGTTTTTGCCTATCTTGACGCACCATACTTGGAAGGGATTGACAACCCCTTTAACACATCGGGTTGCGAGTATTTGTTATTTGTGTGCAGGTGTTGTTTACATGGTGTGAGGAGGTTCTCCTACTGGTTCGATAACCTTGGTCTCATCACTGACGGTAATACCTACTATCTCTATTGTTGGGGAACGTAGTAATTTCAAAAATATTCCTACGCACACGCAAGACCATGGTGATGCATAGCAACGAGAGGAGAGAGTATTGTCCACATACCCTCGTAAACCGAAGCGGAAGCATTAGCACAACGCGATTGATGTAGTCGTACGTCTTCACGGCCCGACCGATCAAGCACTGAAAGCACGGCACCTCTGAGTTCTTGCACACGTTCAGCTCGATGATGTCCCTCGAACTCCGATCCAGCCGAGTGTCAAGGGAGAGTTCTGTCAGCACGACGGCGTGGTGACGATGATGATGTTCCACCGACGCAGGGCTTCGCCTAAGCACCGCTACGATATTATCGAGGTGGAATATGGTGGAGGGGGGCACCGCACACGGCTAATCGATCTCAAGGATCAATTGTTGTTGTGTCTAGAGGTGCGCCCTACCCCCGTATATAAAGGAGCAAGGGGGAGGGGCGGCCAGCCAGGAGGGGGCGCGCCAGGAGGAGTCCTACTCCCACCGGGAGTAGGACTCCCTCCTTTCCTTGTCCAAGTAGGAGAGGGGGAAGGAAGGGAGAGAGGGGAGGAAGGAAAGGGGGGCGCCCCCCCTCCTTGTCCTATTCGGACTAGAGGGAGAGAGGGCGCACGGCCTGCCCTGGCCTCCCTTCCTCTTCTCCACTTTGGGCCCATGAGGCCCATTAACCCCCCGGGGGGTTCCGGTAACCCCCCGTACTCCGGTATATATCCGATAACCCCCGAAACCATTCCGGTGTCCGAATATAGTCGTCCAATATATCAATCTTCATGTCTCGACCATTTCGAGACTCCTCGTCATGTCCGTGATCACATCCGGGACTTCGAACTATCTTCGGTACATCAAAACACATGAACTCATAATATAACTGTCATGTAACTTTAAGCGTGCGGACCCTACGGGTTCGAGAACTATGTAGACATGACCGAGACACGTCTCCGGTCAATAACCAATAGCGGAACCTGGATGCTCATATTGGCTCCTACATATTCTACGAAGATCTTTATCGGTCAAATCGCATAACAACATATGTTGTTCCCTTTGTCATCAGTATGTTACTTGCCCGAGATTCGATCGTCGGTATCTCAATACCTAGTTCAATCTCGTTACCGGCAAGTCTCTTTACTCGTTATGTAATGCATCATTCCATAACTAACTCATTAGCTACATTGCTTGAAAGGCTTATAGTGATGTGCATTACCGAGAGGGCCCAGAGATACCTCTCCGACAATCGGAGTGACAAAACCTAATCTCGAAATATGCCAACTCAACATGTACCTTTGGAGACACCTGTTGGGAATATAACTATTTCTGTAAGCCGCCCAGGAGGGGCCGGGTTACACAAAGACTACTCATTAGAGAGAAGCCCAAGGCCAAGCATGAAGATGGCGGTTCATGAAGGGCCTAAGGCCCACAGGCGACTTAAGGCCCGTTGTTGTAAACCGCCATGATGGCATGACTTGTAACATAAGGTAGATTTAACTAGTCACCGAGCCGGACACTGTTTATAAGCCGGCCGGGACTCTGCAAGCCACAGGGCGTCAACCCGTGTATATAAGGGGACGACCTGCTGGCGGCTTAGGGCAAGAAACAACTCATCGAGAGCCGGGCATAGCGTATCTCGCTACATGGTCATCGAAACATCAATACCAACCTAGCTAGACGTAGGCCTTACCTTCACCACAAGGGGCCGAACTAGTATAACTCTCTCGTGTCCTTTGTCCCAATATAAACCCCTTCAAGCTTCCTAGTTGCGATGGCTCCACAACTAAGTCCTTTCATGAGGACATCTTATGTGACAATTCCATGACAGTTGGCGCCCACCGTGGGGCCAGCGCATGGTGGATTTGAGTTCTTGAAGGGAAACTTCGAAGGGCTTAAGGGATACGTAGTGGGCCGGATGACCAAGAGTCATCGCGACAAGATCTACATCGACGACGAAGGCTGGGGTCCCGACACCGGCTCAATTGAGTACGGATACCGGGTCCCCTTCGGCGGAATCCACGTCTTCATCGGCCGGATCAGTGAGCCGGGCCCTGAGCCGGACAACTGCACCAACCTCGTTGAGACGGCTCAGTGTGCGAGGAAGACCCGGACTCAACCTGTCCTAAGGCGTGCCTTCGTGGTCTGCATCCACGGAGAGGAATTTTCTGAAGGATCTGAAGTTGGGGGTGAGACGGCCGTCCTCCCAGACGGTGATTCGTCCGCCGGCTCAACAGAATCGTTATATCAGGTGCAAGACGGCGCGCTCGGGGGCTGTTCTGATGGCATCAGTATTCAGGGCCCCTATGAGCCGCCAAGATGGGCAGGGATCTTCATGGCTGGAACTCAGCCCGGTTCAAACTCTACAGCTGCTGCAGCGATCACGTCCGGATTAGGAGCAGCCGGGGCAGGCGGCCCCGTGCACCCACCGGCTCAGGTGCTGAGGGATCTCATGGACAAGCTTATGGACCTGTTAACCGCCACAGTTATTCCTGCTGACAAAGATGAGCATGACACAGCGGTAGCACAGATGCGTGAGGAGATAGTTCAGACCAAGGAAGCCTTAGCAGCTGAGGATACTAGACTAGCTACAGAGCGGGCGACTCTCGACGCACGGGCCTAGCGCTTGCAGTCAGAAGCTTACCAGCTCACGATGAGCTTAAACGCATCCAATGAAGTAATGAGGAGACATCAGAAGACTCAGTCCCGTTTACCTCCGAATTACGACCCTCGGGTTCTTTTTGCTACACCCTGAGCCGGCCCAAGTAACCTGCCGGAGGCCAATCAGTTTATGACAGCTGGAACAGGAGGGCCGACTCAGCCTCGGGAGATGGCACCACCTCACGTGAGCATGCCACCGCCGCGTTATGTGCCGGTTCCACCGGGTCACTTTTCCAACCCCATGGAGAACTTAATCGCAGCTTCAACGCGTTTGGCGGCTCTTCCTATGGACGGTGATGACCCGGCGGCAGTGGAGACCCGGAGAGTTAGAGAACTCCTCCAGACGGCCTTAGCTCAACAGGAGACCTATTCTTACAGTCGGGACAAGATTCATTCAACTCCCCCTCCCTGGGTAGCACCACCTCGCCAGAACCGGAGCCCGAGTTACAGCAGACACATGGAGTCGGAAGCTTTGTCAAGCAACGCCCAACACCGTAACCAGCCCGGTGGCTATAATCTGGTGCAAGATCGAATATGTCAGGAGAACGAGCAGGCGGCTCAGGCGGCGGCTCAACAGATGGCGCATCAAGATTTTCTAGAGTATCCCACAACTTCCGTTGAGGCGGGAGTAGCCACTAGAACCGGCGGTGTTCCTTGTCTGGTTCCGGCTTTGCGTAATGTGCGGTTTCCCAAAGACTTCAAGGGACCTCGAAAGGTGCCGAATTACACGGCCGACTTGTAGCCCGGAGCATGGATTGAGAGTTATGAGATGGCCATGGAGCTGTTGGAAGTTAGTGACGCAGCTGTCGGTGTACTAGAGTAGGAGTACCCTAGTACCCCGAACTCGTGCACGGGCAGTCGCAGCACTCCGCGGCAAGGCTTGCCAGGCGACCGCCAAGACCCTCCGTGACTCCTTAAGAGACAAGACCCCGGCAAGAGGAGCTTGTCGGGAAGCCATTCAAGAACAAAGTATTAGAGTTAAGAAGACAAGGCCCCGGCAAGAGGAGCTTGCCGGGAAGGCCAACCAAGGCATATCAAGAAAGCTTGCCGCGACGCGCCTCGCATCCTGGCAAGGCCCGGTGAGCGGCAAGCTCCCGGGCCCGACAAGACGACGAACCGCGGCAAGGCACTTGCCGCGGCAAGTGGCCACTCCGCGCCCAAGCTCCAGCACATCCACCAACGTGTCGCCCTGGGACCCTTCCAGGCACGCGTGGCGGGAGGCTGTGCAGCCAGCGGTGCACGGTGGCAAGCGGTGCTGACAAGAAGGCCATCGTGGCGATCGGTGGCGCCCCTGACGGCCTCTGTTTGCACTGTTTGGGTGACACAGACGGGCATTTAATGCCCTTGTCCCCTGCCGTCAGAGTTAGGTATGATACACTGTATCTACAATATAGGTAGTTGTACCTACCACATTCTTTTTCCATTTTTGCCCTTCGTCTACGTTGCCACCTGTCGGTGACCCCTTGAGCGTATAAAAGGAGGCCCATGCGCAATGTAGAAGGGGTTCGATTCATTCGAAGCTAGAGACAGACTCACGCTCGGGGTTCGTAGCGCTGATCGTTCCTGAGCAAGAACTCAATATACGCATAGATGCAGCAGTAGGAGTATTATCTCTCCGGAGAGCTCCGAAGCTGGGTAAACTGCTCGCGTGCATTGCCTTGATCTGCTCTTCGTGCGACCTCCGCCCTCCACTGAACCGAAAGGGGCTCGGTCCGCCGGTCCCATAGGTGTTCGTGGATCAGTTTCCCCGACATCTTTGGCGCGCCAGGTAGGGGGCGTCGAGATTGTGTGAACCTGATCCAGCGTGCACGCGAGCTAGATCTTCATCATCTTCATCGACATGCCACCAAAGAAGAAGGCTTCGGAGGCAGCAGTTCCGTCCGCGTCGATCCCGCCGCCACCGGAGCAAACGGGCGGTGGGGTAGACACCGGTGGAAGAACGGGCGTCGACGAGGGTGCTCACAGCGCTGCCAAGTCCAAGGACAAGGCCACGCAGACCTCGGCGTCCGTACGCGCGCCGCGCCCATCTCAGGAGGCGTGGGACCAACAACGTCACGGCATTCGCAGTAGCATGCACTCGTTGGGTCAAGATCAAGCTGGTGGACCTCGAGGTGTCCAAGACCAGCATGCACGCCAACATGCTGGCCCGAGCGAGGTACGGTCGCCTGGACGGGATACTGCTCCTTCTAACTTGGTTAGGAGTCCGAGCATGTCCCGCTCCTCGCACCGTTCGCCTCTGCTGCCCACCACTCCAGCAGAAGCCTTGGCGCGATCTCAATTGCTCCTGGATTACCCTCCAACGGCCGACAAGACCGACGAATGGAGGGCCACTATTCAGAGTCTCATCGGCTTCGCCAACGGCGACACTGCGCGGCAACCAAGCACCTCGCTGCCGTGACAAGATTGCCGGACGCGAACCGATGGCGACAAGACCAATGGGGGTGCAACCTCCATGCACTCCCACCCCGAAGGCCAAGATCGCCGACTCGTCGGGTCCACCTCGACAGCGACTCCACCGCGTCATCGGATCCACGAGCTCGCCGCGATCAGCGCCAAGTTCTCCACGAACGACAACAAGAGGACGCTCGTACTCGCATCGAGCGCCGAAGAGAAGTGCGGCGTCAATCAGACCAGCGCGCTGGGCCCACTGTCGACATGCATGCGCCAGAGGAACCAGGCGACTTGCCGTACACGGTAGGCTGCCCTGCGTTCACCCGTGAGCTGCGGCAAGTCCAGTGGCCCAGCAAGAAAAATTTCAAACCAGACGTACCAGAGAAGTACGACGGCAAGTCGCATCCGTCGGAGTTCCTCAGCATCTACACCATCGCGGTGCAAGCTGCCGGGGGACGAGACGACAAGATCCTTGCCAACTACTTCCCGCTAGTGCTCAAGCCTAACGTCAGATCCTGGCTCATGCACTTGCCGGACAACTCCATTTCCTCTTGGGCAGATCTATGCCATCAGTTTGTCGGCGCCTTTACAGGCAGCCACAAGCCTCATGGCCAAGAGAGCGACCTTCATCTACTCGCCCAGAAGGAAGGAGAGCCCCTGCGCAAGTATATTCAGAGATTCAGCCGTGTACAGCACAACATCCCAGACGTCCACCCTGCCGCGGTCATCAGCGCGTTTCATCAGAACGTGCGAAACCGCAGGATGCGGGAGGAGATGGCAATGTGCAAGATCAGAGACGTCAGCGAGCTATACGCCCTGGCCGACAAGTGCGCATGTGCTGAAGAGGGGAGGAGGCTCCCCGGAGAGAATACAGGAGCAGGAGGATCTGACAGTGAGGACGTTGCCCCGACAAAGAAAGGCCGACGGCGGAACAACAGAAAGAAGAAGGGCAAAGAAGTGCTAGCTGTTGAGCAGTCCAGCAACAGAAGTGGCGCCAAGAAAGCTAAAGCTGGTGGCTCCGGCAAGGAGATTCAGGCTGTGGCGACTGCCGACAAACAGGACAGCTCCAGCAAGCAGTATTGCAAGATCCACCGCACCAAGGGTCATGACCTCCAGAGCTGCAAGAAGGTCGAGCAGCTTGTTGAGCAGCAGAAGGCTGAGTACGAGCGACGCGACAAGGAGAAGGCCCAGGAAGGTGCTGGAGGAGCTGGCAAGAAACGCCCCGGCCGGGGAGGACGCCGCGGCAAGGCCAAGCAGCAGCAACGAGACAGGCCTCCCCGCGCCCGCGATAAGGATGAAAATGAAGACGACGACGAAGATATGGATGACGATGAGGCCGATGAGCAGGAATTTCAGAAAGCCACAGAGATCCTGTGCGTTGACGGCGGTGCTTCTTTGCATACTTCACACCGCCAGCTTAAGTAGTGGATGCGGGAAGTTAATGCAACAGAATCATCCGTAGAGTCACGCAAGCCTCTAAAATGGTCCAGCACGCCTATCATCTTTGATATTGAGGATCACCCTGATCGCATAACTGTGGTTGGGTGCTTGCCGATGTTGGTTTCACCAACTATCCGCAACCTCAAAGTCATAAAGATGCTAGTTGACGGCGGGGCCGGCTTGAACCTGATCTCCTCCGCGGTACTCCAGAAACTCCAGATCCCTGACAGCGAGCTCGAAGAGACCGACACATTCCAAGGAATCAACCCAGGAAGGAGCAAGCCAAAGGGAAAGATCATGCTGCCGGTCACGTTTGGCAGCGAGTTGAACTTCAGAATTGAGAGGGTTACTTTTGATGTTGCTGACTTTCCATTGCCCTACAATGGAATACTTGGCCGTCCGGCACTCACCAAGTTCATGGCAGCCTCTCACTATGCATACAACATGCTCAAGATGCCAGGCCCGATAAGTGTCATCTCTGTCCCTGGCGACAAGAAGCATGCCCTTATCTGTGCCGACAAGATCTACCGGGAAGCAGCAGCCGCAGCAGACCGCAAATCACTTGCCGCTGAAGCTCCCGGGGGGAAGAAGAAGACCAAGTCTGGCAAGAGCCCTGATGCCCACTCTGGCAAGCGCACCTCCTCGGAGTGCTGCGCTACCATTGAGGACGCACCATCGAGCTCCACCGGCAAGTGCAAGAAGACGATGGCAGCTCCGCCAGAGACCAAGAGGGTGTCCGCCAAGGAGGACGGCACTGGTGGTACCTTCACCATCAGTGCCACTCTCGACCCTAAATAGGAAAGCGTGCTTGTTGCTTTCCTGCGGGCGAACGTCGACGTGTTTGCGTACCAACCGTCTGACATCCCCGGTGTTCCCAGGAAAGTAATTCAGCACCACCTAGCTATTTGTCCTCATGCGCGGCCCGTCAAGCAGAAAGTCAGGAAACAAGCGGTGGAGCGCCAAGAGTTCATTGCAGAAGAAATCAAGAAGTTGGAAGCAGCAGGCCTTGTCAGAGGAGTGCTCCATCCTACGTGGTTGGCCAATCTTGTAGTCGTGCGCAAGGCCAATGGGAAATGGAGGCTTTGTATAGACTTTACAGATGTCAATAAAGCTTGTCCGAAAGATCCTTTTCCCTTGCCGCGCATAGACCAGATTGCTGACTCCACAGCCGGATGTGATTTGCTTTCATTCCTTGATGCATACTCAGGTTACCATCAGATCTTCATGGCAGAAGAAGATGAAGAAAAGACCGCATTTATCACCCCTTGTGGCACATATTGTTTCATACGGATGCCCTTCGGGTTAAAGAATGCTGGTTCAACATTTGCAAGGGTAGTCCATGTTGCTTTTGAGCCCCAGATACACAGAAATGTGGAAGCCTACATGGATGATATAGTGGTCAAGAGCAAGGACAAGGCTACTCTGATTCAAGATTTAGACGAAACCTTTGCAAATCTGCGCAAGGTCAACCTCAAGCTTAACCCCGAGAAGTGCGTGTTTGGAGTCCCTTCCGGCAAGCTTCTCGGGTTCTTTGTGTCTCGGCGGGGAATTGAAGCCAATCCCGACAAGATCAAGGCCATCGAGAAGATTGAAGTACCAAAGCGCGTCAAGGATGTACAAAGGCTTGCCGGTTGCGTGGCTGCTCTCAGCAGGTTTATCTCTAAGTCTGCTGAGCGCGCCCTGCCGTTTTTCAAAATATTGAAAAAGGCAGGTCCAATGAAATGGACTCCGAAAGCGGAGGCTGCGCTGCAGGACTTAAAGAGGTACCTGTCCTCCACTCCAATACTTGTCGCACCTAAGCCACAAGAGAAGTTGCTGCTATATCTAGCGGCAACCAATCAAGTGGTTAGTGCTGCGTTAGTAGCGGAGAGGGAGGCGGATGATGAGCCAGCAACCACGGAAAGTGCATCCAGCGACAAGCAGGGGACTTCGCCCACAAGCGCTGGTCCCGACAAGGATGGATCTGCGTAGGTGCGCAAGGAGGTGCAGAAGAAAATGGTGCAATGCCCAGTTTACTTTGTCAGCTCCCTTCTACAGGGGGCTAGGTCAAGGTACTCTGGTGTGCAGAAGTTGCTTTTCGGCCTTCTCATGGCATCGAGAAAGCTGCGCCATTACTTCCAAGCACATGAGATCACAGTTGTCACTCGCTTTCCGCTGAAGAGGATACTGCAGAATCCAGAAGCAATAGGCAGGATTGTCGAGTGGGCACTGGAACTGTCAAGCTTTGGCCTCAAGTTTGAGAGCACTTCAAATATACAAAGCAGAGCGTTGGCAGAGTTCATAGCAGAGTGGACGCCAACACCAGATGAAGAAATTCCAGAAACGAGCATCCCCGTCAAGGAGGCAAGCAAGGAGTGGCTCATGTACTTTGATGGTGCCTTCTCGCTGCAAGGTGCCGGTGCTAGCGTGCTGCTTGTCGCACCCACCGGAGAGCACCTCAAGTACGTAGTCCAGATGTACTTTCCCAAGGAGCAAGCGACAAACAATACTGCAGAGTATGAAGGTTTGCTTGCCGGCCTCAGAATCGCCGCAAACCTTGGGATCAAGAAGCTCATTGTCAGGGGTGACTCACAACTTGTCGTCTGCCAAGTGAACAAGAGTTATCAGAGTCCGTTGATGGAAGCTTACGTTGATGAGGTGAGGAAGCTAGAAGAGCACTTTGACGGCCTACAGATGGAACATGTTCCAAGAGCTCAGAACGACATTGCTGATGGCTTGTCAAAGTGCGCTGCATTAAAGTTACCTGTGGAACCAGGGATCTTCGTGCTCAGACTGATTCATCCATCTGTGACACCATCAACTGGACAGAGCAAGAAGAGGAAGTTGATTTCTGGTGACTACTTTCCGGCAGAGCTTCCCGGAGCCGCCGCCAAGAAGGTCCCCAAGATCAACGACAAGAAGTGCTGAGGAGCAATCTGCTCCGGCGAGCCCTAGGGTTTGTTCCATTGAAGCAGACGCTCCCGACAAGTTTTGCTCCGGCAAGCTTGCCGGGGAACATCAAGCTCCGGCTGAGCCGTAGGTTCTTGCCGTGGAAGCGGGTGTTCTCGCAGCAGCAGATATGCCTTTAGTCCTTGTTGTCGAGCCACAAGCTCCAGCATGGGCGCAACGGATTGTCCATTTCCTTCAGACAGGAGAACTAGCTGAAGAGCAAGAAGAAGCGGGAAGAGTAGCCCGGCAGTCAAGTATGTACAAGTTTGTCGACAACACACTGTACAGAATAAGACTCAACGGTGTGAAATTAAAGTGCATTCGCCTGGAAGATGGACAGCAGCTGTTGGCAGAGATACATGGAGGCATATGTGGTCACCACATTGGCGCAAGAGCACTGGCCGGCAAAGTGTTCCGGCAAGGTTTCTTTTGGCCGACAGCCCTCCAGGATGCAACTGCACAAGTAACCAAGTGTGAAGCGTGCCAGTTCCATTCCAACCAGATACACCAGCCAGCTCAAGCTCTCCAGACAATCCCTTTATCCTGGCCATTTTCGGTCTGGGGGCTCGACATCCTCGGCCCTTTTCCCCAAGCTGTCGGGGCCTTTGAGTACTTGTACGTTGCAATCGACAAGTTCACAAAGTGGCCGGAAGTGGAACTAGTGAGGAAGGTGACAGCACAGTCAGCAGTCAAGTTCTTCAGGTCAATTGTTTGCCATTTCGAGATCCCTAACAGGATCATCACCGACAACGACACGCAATTCACGAGCCGCACCTTCATGCAGTACGTCCAAGATCTTGGCGCCAAGATCTACTTCGCTTCTGTTGCTCATCCGAGAAGCAACGGTCAAGCAGAGAGGACAAATGCTGAAGTGCTGCGAGGACTCAAGACCAGAACTTTCGACAGGCTGCGCAAGTGCGGAAGAAACTGGATCGAGGAGCTGCCGGTGGTTCTTTGGTCGATCAGGACGACGCCAAATCGAGCCACTGGCCAGACACCTTTCGCTCTAGTCTATGGACTGTTGGAAATATGCCCTAGAGGCAATAATAAAAGTGTTATTATTATATTTCCTTGTTCATGATAATTGTCTTTTATTCATGCTATAACTGTATTATCCGGAAATCGTAATACACGTGTGAATACATAGACCACAATATGTCCTTAGTGAGCCTCTAGTTGACTAGCTCGTTGTGATCAACAGATAGTCATGGTTTCCTGGCTATGGACATTGGATGTCGTTGATAACGGGATCACATCATTAGGAGAATGATGTGATGGACAAGACCCAATCCTAAGCATAGCACAAAGATCGTGTAGTTCGTTTGCTAGAGCTTTGCCAATGTCAAGTATCTCTTCCTTTGACCATGAGAGCGTGTAACTCCTGGATACCGTAGGAGTGCTTTGGGTGTATCAAACGTGACAACGTAACTAGGTGACTATAAAGGTGCACTACAGGTATCTCCGAAAGTATCTATTGTTTTATGCGGATCGAGACTGGGATTTGTCACTCCGTGTAAACGGAGAGGTATCTCTGGGCCCACTCGGTAGGACATCATCATATGCGCAATGTGACCAAGGAGTTGATCACGGGATGATGTGTTACGGAACGAGTAAAGTGACTTGCCGGTAACGAGATTGAACAAGGTATTGGATACCGACGATTGAGTCTCGGGCAAGTAACATACCGATAGACAAAGGGAATTGAATACGGGATTGATTAAGTCCTTGACATCGTGGTTCATCCGATGAGATCATCGTGGAACATGTGGGAGCCATCATGGGTATCCAGATCCCGCTGTTGGTTATTGACCGGAGAACGTCTCGGTCATGTCTGCATGTCTCCCGAACCCGTAGGGTCTACACACTTAAGGTTCGATGACGCTAGGGTTATAAAGGAAGCTTGTATGTGGTTACCTGTCACATCCCTAGTCTGGTATGACTTAGACTAGCTAGCTATTTGTGCATCATATTTAAATTTCATTTAAATTTGAAATGAGGATTGGTGGAAACCTCAGAATCATTTTTTGAAAATGACCCAAATAAAAATTTCTCCAAAAGGGTCCAAGAAAATGCTCATGTTGCCCTCTGAAAATATTGGACAGAGATAAAAATCAAAACAATATTTTTAGGAGCTCATGGACATTTATTTTGGCCATTTGGATTAATTCGATAAATATTTGCATTGGAAATATATTTCTATATGTATGAAATATGGTCCAAAAATTATGCCAATTATAAAAGAGCTCTGGAATAATACCATTAGCCCCTACAAAAATTGGCATAATAAAATTAAATGATTTAATATATTTATTAAATCAAACAAATGTCAGAAAATTAGAAGAGAAAACAGAAAAGGGGAGAGAGATTTACCTGGGCCACTTACCTGGGCCACTTACCTGGCCCATCTCCAGCTGGCGGCCCAGCCCACCCCCGCTGCCTTCTGTCGTCTCCCTCCTCGGACAGAAGGACGAGGGCGTGTGCCCGACGCTCGCCGGCACGCGCGCGCGCCACCTCCCCCCCTGCTGGCCACCTCCTGCTTCCC
>NW_025229901.1:4526-18097 GCF_018294505.1 Triticum aestivum | reverse complement strand
GACACGTAGATGCACCCCAGGGTTCGTCAATCGCTGAAATCACTCTGGGACCACAAAACAGTGAGTAGTAGTCCACGAAATGGGTCAGAATCGGCCAAAACTGCGAGTGTTGATGACCGACACGTAAGTGCACCTTGGGGTTCAGTAATTATGGAAATCACTATGGGACCCCAAAATGGTGAGTAATAGTCCACGAAACGGGTCACAATCGACCAAAAACACGAGTGTTGATGACCGACACGTAAATGCACCTTGGGGTTCAACAACTATGGAAATTTCTACAGGCCCCAAAACGGTCAGTAATAGTCCATGAAACGGGTCACAATCAACAAAAACCGAGAGTGTTGATGACCCACACGTAGACGTACCCCGGGGTTCTTCAATCATGCAAATCACTTCGAGACCCCAAAACCGAGTAATAGTCCAAGAAATGGGTCAGAATCGGCCCACACTGCGAGTCTGGACGACCAACACGTAAGCACTCCTGGGATTCGACAACCATGGACATCGCTCTGGGACTCCAAAATGTTGATTAATAGTCCATGAAACGGGTCAGAATCGACAAAAACCGTGAGTCTTGATGACCGACACGTAGTCGCACCCTCGGGGTTCGTCAATCGTGGAAATCACTATGGGACCCCAAACAATGAGTAATAGTCCACTAAACGGGCCAGAATCGGCCAAAAGTGCGAGTGTTGATGACAGACACGTAAGTGCACCTTGGGGCTCAACAACTATGGAAATCGCTATGGGACCCCAAAACGGTGAGTAATTGTCCACGAAACGGGTCAGAATCGATAAAAAACGAGAGTGTTGATGACCGACACAGTGACGCACCCCGGGGTTCGTCAATCGTCGAAATCACTCCGGGACCCCAAAATAGTGAGTAATAGTCCATGAAACGGGCCAAAATCGGCCAAAACTGCGATTGTTGATGACCGACAGGTAAGTGCACCTTGGGGTTCAATAACTATGGAAAACACTACGGGACCCCAAAACGGTGAGTAATAGTCCACGAAACGGGTCACAATCGACAAAAAATGCGAGTGTTGATGACTGACACGTAAGTGCACCTTGGGGTTCAACAACTATGGGAATCACTACGGGACCACAAAACGGGGAGTAATAGTCCACGAACGGGTCACAATCGACAAATACCGCGAGTGGTGATGACCAACACGTAGACACACCCTGGGGTTCGTCAATCGTGGAAATCACTTCGAGACCCCAAAACCGAGTAATAGTCCAAGAAACGGGTCAGAATCGGCCCGAACTACGAGTCTTGACAACCAACACGTAAGCACTCCTTGGGATTCGACAACCATGGAAATCGCTCTGGGACACCCAAACAATATTTCAAGTCCATGAAACGGGTTAGAATCGCTAAAAAACGCGAGTGTTGATGACTGACACGTAGATGCACCCCAGGGTTCGTCAATCGCTGAAATCACTCTGGGACCACAAAACAGTGAGTAGTAGTCCACGAAATGGGTCAGAATCGGCCAAAACTGCGAGTGTTGATGACCGACACGTAAGTGCACCTTGGGGTTCAGTAATTATGGAAATCACTATGGGACCCCAAAATGGTGAGTAATAGTCCACGAAACGGGTCACAATCGACCAAAAACACGAGTGTTGATGACCGACACGTAAATGCACCTTGGGGTTCAACAACTATGGAAATTTCTACAGGCCCCAAAACGGTCAGTAATAGTCCATGAAACGGGTCACAATCAACAAAAACCGAGAGTGTTGATGACCCACACGTAGACGTACCCCGGTGTTCTTCAAGCATGCAAATCACTTCGAGACCCCAAAACCGAGTAATAGTCCAAGAAACGGGTCAGAATCGGCCCACACTGCGAGTCTGGACGACCAACACGTAAGCACTCCTGGGATTCGACAACCATGGACATCGCTCTGGGACTCCAAAATGTTGATTAATAGTCCATGAAACGGGTCAGAATCGACAAAAACCGTGAGTCTTGATGACCGACACGTAGTCGCACCCCCGGGGTTCGTCAATCGTGGAAATCACTATGGGACCCCAAACAATGAGTAATAGTCCACTAAACGGGCCAGAATCGGCCAAAAGTGCGAGTGTTGATGACAGACACGTAAGTGCACCTTGGGGCTCAACAACTATGGAAATCGCTATGGGACCCCAAAACGGTGAGTAATTGTCCACGAAACGGGTCAGAATCGATAAAAAACGAGAGTGTTGATGACCGACACAATGACGCACCCCGGGGTTCGTCAATCGTCGAAATCACTCCGGGACCCCAAAATAGTGAGTAATAGTCCATGAAACGGGCCAAAATCGGCCAAAACTGCGATTGTTGATGACCGACAGGTAAGTGCACCTTGGGGTTCAATAACTATGGAAAACACTACGGGACCCCAAAACGGTGAGTAATAGTCCACGAAACGGGTCACAATCGACAAAAAATGCGAGTGTTGATGACTGACACGTAAGTGCACCTTGGGGTTCAACAACTATGGGAATCACTACGAGACCACAAAACGGGGAGTAATAGTCCACGAACGGGTCACAATCGACAAATACCGCGAGTGGTGATGACCAACACGTAGACACACCCTGGGGTTCGTCAATCGTGGAAATCACTTCGAGACCCCAAAACCGAGTAATAGTCCAAGAAACGGGTCAGAATCGGCCCGAACTACGAGTCTTGACAACCAACACGTAAGCACTCCTTGGGATTCGACAACCATGGAAATCGCTCTGGGACACCCAAACAATATTTCAAGTCCATGAAACGGGTTAGAATCGCTAAAAAACGCGAGTGTTGATGACCGACACGTAGATGCACCCCAGGGTTCGTCAATCGCTGAAATCACTCTGGGACCACAAAACAGTGAGTAGTAGTCCACGAAATGGGTCAGAATCGGCCAAAACTGCGAGTGTTGATGACCGACACGTAAGTGCACCTTGGGGTTCAGTAATTATGGAAATCACTATGGGACCCCAAAACGGTGAGTAATAGTCCACGAAACGGGTCACAATCGACCAAAAACACGAGTGTTGATGACCGACACGTAAATGCACCTTGGGGTTCAACAACTATGGAAATTTCTACAGGCCCCAAAATGGTTAGTAATAGTCCATGAAACGGGTCACAATCAACAAAAACCGAGAGTGTTGATGACCCACACGTAGACGTACCCCGGGGTTCTTCAATCATGCAAATCACTTCGAGACCCCAAAACCGAGTAATAGTCCAAGAAACGGGTCAGAATCGGCCCACACTGCGAGTCTGGACGACCAACACGTAAGCACTCCTGGGATTCGACAACCATGGACATCGCTCTGGGACTCCAAAATGTTGATTAATAGTCCATGAAACGGGTCAGAATCGACAAAAACCGTGAGTCTTGATGACCGACACGTAGTCGCACCCCCGGGGTTCGTCAATCGTGGAAATCACTATGGGACCCCAAACAATGAGTAATAGTCCACTAAACGGGCCAGAATCGGCCAAAAGTGCGAGTGTTGATGACAGACACGTAAGTGCACCTTGGGGCTCAACAACTATGGAAATCGCTATGGGACCCCAAAACGGTGAGTAATTGTCCACGAAACGGGTCAGAATCGATAAAAAACGAGAGTGTTGATGACCGACACAATGACGCACCCCGGGGTTCGTCAATCGTCGAAATCACTCCGGGACCCCAAAATAGTGAGTAATAGTCCATGAAACGGGCCAAAATCGGCCAAAACTGCGATTGTTGATGACCGACAGGTAAGTGCACCTTGGGGTTCAATAACTATGGAAAACACTACGGGACCCCAAAACGGTGAGTAATAGTCCACGAAACGGGTCACAATCGACAAAAAATGCGAGTGTTGATGACTGACACGTAAGTGCACCTTGGGGTTCAACAACTATGGGAATCACTACGAGACCACAAAACGGGGAGTAATAGTCCATTAACGGGTCACAATCGACAAATACCGCGAGTGGTGATGACCAACACGTAGACACACCCTGGGGTTCGTCAATCGTGGAAATCACTTCGAGACCCCAAAACCGAGTAATAGTCCAAGAAACGGGTCAGAATCGGCCCGAACTACGAGTCTTGACAACCAACACGTAAGCACTCCTTGGGATTCGACAACCATGGAAATCGCTCTGGGACACCCAAACAATATTTCAAGTCCATGAAACGGGTTAGAATCGCTAAAAAACGCGAGTGTTGATGACCGACACGTAGATGCACCCCAGGGTTCGTCAATCGCTGAAATCACTCTGGGACCACAAAACAGTGAGTAGTAGTCCACGAAATGGGTCAGAATCGGCCAAAACTGCGAGTGTTGATGACCGACACGTAAGTGCACCTTGGGGTTCAGTAATTATGGAAATCACTATGGGACCCCAAAATGGTGAGTAATAGTCCACGAAACGGGTCACAATCGACCAAAAACACGAGTGTTGATGACCGACACGTAAATGCACCTTGGGGTTCAACAACTATGGAAATTTCTACAGGCCCCAAAACGGTCAGTAATAGTCCATGAAACGGGTCACAATCAACAAAAACCGAGAGTGTTGATGACCCACACGTAGACGTACCCCGGTGTTCTTCAAGCATGCAAATCACTTCGAGACCCCAAAACCGAGTAATAGTCCAAGAAACGGGTCAGAATCGGCCCACACTGCGAGTCTGGACGACCAACACGTAAGCACTCCTGGGATTCGACAACCATGGACATCGCTCTGGGACTCCAAAATGTTGATTAATAGTCCATGAAACGGGTCAGAATCGACAAAAACCGTGAGTCTTGATGACCGACACGTAGTCGCACCCCCGGGGTTCGTCAATCGTGGAAATCACTATGGGACCCCAAACAATGAGTAATAGTCCACTAAACGGGCCAGAATCGGCCAAAAGTGCGAGTGTTGATGACAGACACGTAAGTGCACCTTGGGGCTCAACAACTATGGAAATCGCTATGGGACCCCAAAACGGTGAGTAATTGTCCACGAAACGGGTCAGAATCGATAAAAAACGAGAGTGTTGATGACCGACACAATGACGCACCCCGGGGTTCGTCAATCGTCGAAATCACTCCGGGACCCCAAAATAGTGAGTAATAGTCCATGAAACGGGCCAAAATCGGCCAAAACTGCGATTGTTGATGACCGACAGGTAAGTGCACCTTGGGGTTCAATAACTATGGAAAACACTACGGGACCCCAAAACGGTGAGTAATAGTCCACGAAACGGGTCACAATCGACAAAAAATGCGAGTGTTGATGACTGACACGTAAGTGCACCTTGGGGTTCAACAACTATGGGAATCACTACGAGACCACAAAACGGGGAGTAATAGTCCACGAACGGGTCACAATCGACAAATACCGCGAGTGGTGATGACCAACACGTAGACACACCCTGGGGTTCGTCAATCGTGGAAATCACTTCGAGACCCCAAAACCGAGTAATAGTCCAAGAAACGGGTCAGAATCGGCCCGAACTACGAGTCTTGACAACCAACACGTAAGCACTCCTTGGGATTCGACAACCATGGAAATCGCTCTGGGACACCCAAACAATATTTCAAGTCCATGAAACGGGTTAGAATCGCTAAAAAACGCGAGTGTTGATGACCGACACGTAGATGCACCCCAGGGTTCGTCAATCGCTGAAATCACTCTGGGACCACAAAACAGTGAGTAGTAGTCCACGAAATGGGTCAGAATCGGCCAAAACTGCGAGTGTTGATGACCGACACGTAAGTGCACCTTGGGGTTCAGTAATTATGGAAATCACTATGGGACCCCAAAACGGTGAGTAATAGTCCACGAAACGGGTCACAATCGACCAAAAACACGAGTGTTGATGACCGACACGTAAATGCACCTTGGGATTCAACAACTATGGAAATTTCTACAGGCCCCAAAACGGTCAGTAATAGTCCATGAAACGGGTCACAATCAACAAAAACCGAGAGTGTTGATGACCCACACGTAGACGTACCCCGGGGTTCTTCAATCATGCAAATCACTTCGAGACCCCAAAACCAAGTAATAGTCCAAGAAATGGGTCAGAATCGGCCCACACTGCGAGTCTGGACGACCAACACGTAAGCACTCCTGGGATTCGACAACCATGGACATCGCTCTGGGACTCCAAAATGTTGATTAATAGTCCATGAAACGGGTCAGAATCGACAAAAACCGTGAGTCTTGATGACCGACACGTAGTCGCACCCCCGGGGTTCGTCAATCGTGGAAATCACTATGGGACCCCAAACAATGAGTAATAGTCCACTAAACGGGCCAGAATCGGCCAAAAGTGCGAGTGTTGATGACAGACACGTAAGTGCACCTTGGGGCTCAACAACTATGGAAATCGCTATGGGACCCCAAAACGGTGAGTAATTGTCCACGAAACGGGTCAGAATCGATAAAAAACGAGAGTGTTGATGACCGACACAATGACGCACCCCGGGGTTCGTCAATCGTCGAAATCACTCCGGGACCCCAAAATAGTGAGTAATAGTCCATGAAACGGGCCAAAATCGGCCAAAACTGCGATTGTTGATGACCGACAGGTAAGTGCACCTTGGGGTTCAATAACTATGGAAAACACTACGGGACCCCAAAACGGTGAGTAATAGTCCACGAAACGGGTCACAATCGACAAAAAATGCGAGTGTTGATGACTGACACGTAAGTGCACCTTGGGGTTCAACAACTATGGGAATCACTACGAGACCACAAAACGGGGAGTAATAGTCCATTAACGGGTCACAATCGACAAATACCGCGAGTGGTGATGACCAACACGTAGACACACCCTGGGGTTCGTCAATCGTGGAAATCACTTCGAGACCCCAAAACCGAGTAATAGTCCAAGAAACGGGTCAGAATCGGCCCGAACTACGAGTCTTGACAACCAACACGTAAGCACTCCTTGGGATTCGACAACCATGGAAATCGCTCTGGGACACCCAAACAATATTTCAAGTCCATGAAACGGGTTAGAATCGCTAAAAAACGCGAGTGTTGATGACCGACACGTAGATGCACCCCAGGGTTCGTCAATCGCTGAAATCACTCTGGGACCACAAAACAGTGAGTAGTAGTCCACGAAATGGGTCAGAATCGGCCAAAACTGCGAGTGTTGATGACCGACACGTAAGTGCACCTTGGGGTTCAGTAATTATGGAAATCACTATGGGACCCCAAAATGGTGAGTAATAGTCCACGAAACGGGTCACAATCGACCAAAAACACGAGTGTTGATGACCGACACGTAAATGCACCTTGGGGTTCAACAACTATGGAAATTTCTACAGGCCCCAAAACGGTCAGTAATAGTCCATGAAACGGGTCACAATCAACAAAAACCGAGAGTGTTGATGACCCACACGTAGACGTACCCCGGTGTTCTTCAAGCATGCAAATCACTTCGAGACCCCAAAACCGAGTAATAGTCCAAGAAACGGGTCAGAATCGGCCCACACTGCGAGTCTGGACGACCAACACGTAAGCACTCCTGGGATTCGACAACCATGGACATCGCTCTGGGACTCCAAAATGTTGATTAATAGTCCATGAAACGGGTCAGAATCGACAAAAACCGTGAGTCTTGATGACCGACACGTAGTCGCACCCCCGGGGTTCGTCAATCGTGGAAATCACTATGGGACCCCAAACAATGAGTAATAGTCCACTAAACGGGCCAGAATCGGCCAAAAGTGCGAGTGTTGATGACAGACACGTAAGTGCACCTTGGGGCTCAACAACTATGGAAATCGCTATGGGACCCCAAAACGGTGAGTAATTGTCCACGAAACGGGTCAGAATCGATAAAAAACGAGAGTGTTGATGACCGACACAATGACGCACCCCGGGGTTCGTCAATCGTCGAAATCACTCCGGGACCCCAAAATAGTGAGTAATAGTCCATGAAACGGGCCAAAATCGGCCAAAACTGCGATTGTTGATGACCGACAGGTAAGTGCACCTTGGGGTTCAATAACTATGGAAAACACTACGGGACCCCAAAACGGTGAGTAATAGTCCACGAAACGGGTCACAATCGACAAAAAATGCGAGTGTTGATGACTGACACGTAAGTGCACCTTGGGGTTCAACAACTATGGGAATCACTACGAGACCACAAAACGGGGAGTAATAGTCCACGAACGGGTCACAATCGACAAATACCGCGAGTGGTGATGACCAACACGTAGACACACCCTGGGGTTCGTCAATCGTGGAAATCACTTCGAGACCCCAAAACCGAGTAATAGTCCAAGAAACGGGTCAGAATCGGCCCGAACTACGAGTCTTGACAACCAACACGTAAGCACTCCTTGGGATTCGACAACCATGGAAATCGCTCTGGGACACCCAAACAATATTTCATAGTCCATGAAACGGGTTAGAATCGCTAAAAAACGCGAGTGTTGATGACCGACACGTAGATGCACCCCAGGGTTCGTCAATCGCTGAAATCACTCCGGGACCACAAAACAGTGAGTAGTAGTCCACGAAATGGGTCAGAATCGGCCAAAACTGCGAGTGTTGATGACCGACACGTAAGTGCACCTTGGGGTTCAGTAACTATGGAAATCACTATGGGACCCCAAAACGGTGAGTAATAGTCCACGAAACGGGTCACAATCGACCAAAAACGCGAGTGTTGATGACCGACACGTAAATGCACCTTGGGGTTCAACAACTATGGAAATCGCTACAGGCCCCAAAACGGTCGGTAATAGTCCATGAAACGGGTCACAATAAACAAAAACCGAGAGTGTTGATGACCCACACGTAGACGTACCCCGGGATCTTCAATCATGCAAATCACTTCGAGACCCCAAAACCGAGTAATAGTCCAAGAAACGGGTCAGAATCGGCCCACACTGCGAGTCTGGACGACCAACACGGAAGCACTCCTGGGATTCGACAACCATGGAAATCGCACTGGGACTCCAAAATGTTGATTAATAGTCCATGAAACGGGTCAGAATCGACAAAAACCGTGAGTCTTGATGACCGACACGTAGTCGCACCCCCGGGGTTCGTCAATCGTGGAAATCACTATGGGACCCCAAACAATGAGTAATAGTCCACTAAACGGGCCAGAATCGTCCAAAAGTGCGAGTGTTGATGACCGACACGTAAGTGCACCTTGGGGCTCAACAACTATGGAAATCGCTATGGGACCCCAAAACGGTGAGTAATTGTCCACGAAACGGGTCAGAATCGATAAAAAACGAGAGTGTTGATGACCGACACAATGACGCACCCCGGGGTTCGTCAATCGTCGAAATCACTCCGGGACCCCAAAATAGTGAGTAGTAGTCCATGAAACGGGCCAAAATCGGCCAAAACCGCGATTGTTGATGACCGACAGGTAAGTGCACCTTGGGGTTCAACAACTATGGAAAACACTACGGGACCCCAAAACGGTGAGTAATAGTCCACGAAAAGGGTCACAATCGACAAAAAATGCGAGTGTTGATGACTGACACATAAGTGCACCTTGGGGTTCAACAACTATGGGAATCACTACGGGACCACAAAACGGGGAGTAATAGTCCACGAACGGGTCACAATCGACAAATACCGCGAGTGGTGATCACCAACACGTAGACACACCCTGGGGTTCATCAATCGTGGAAATCACTTCGAGACCCCAAAACCGAGTAATAGTCCAGGAAATTGGTCAGAATCGGCCCGAACTACGAGTCTTGACAACCAACACGTAAGCACTCATTGGGATTCGACAACCATGGAAATCGCTCTGGGACACCCAAACAATATTTAATAGTCCATGAAACGGGTTAGAATCGCTAAAAAACGCGAGTGTTGATGACCGACACGTAGATGCACCCCAGGGTTCGTCAATCGCTGAAATCACTCCGGGACCACAAAACAGTGAGTAGTAGTCCACGAAATGGGTCAGAATCGGCCAAAACTGCGAGTGTTGATGACCGACACGTAAGTGCACCTTGGGGTTCAGTAACTATGGAAATCACTATGGGACCCCAAAACGGTGAGTAATAGTCCACGAAACGGGTCACAATCGACCAAAAACGCGAGTGTTGATGACCGACACGTAAATGCACCTTGGGGTTCAACAACTATGGAAATCGCTACAGGCCCCAAAACGGTCGGTAATAGTCCATGAAACGGGTCACAATAAACAAAAACCAAGAGTGTTGATGACCCACACGTAGACGTACCCCGGGGATCTTCAATCATGCAAATCACTTCGAGACCCCAAAACCGAGTATTAGTCCAAGAAACGGGTCAGAATCGGCCCACACTGCGAGTCTGGACGAGCAACACGGAAGCACTACTGGGATTCGACAACCATGGAAATCGCACTGGGACTCCAAAATGTTGATTAATAGTCCATGAAACGGGTCAGAATCGACAAAAACCATGAGTCTTGATGACCGACACGTAGTCGCACCCCCGGGGTTCGTCAATCGTGGAAATCACTATGGGACCCCAAACAATGAGTAATAGTCCACTAAACGGGCCAGAATCGGCCAAAAGTGTGAGTGTTGATGACCGACACGTAAGTGCACCTTGGGGCTCAACAACTATGGAAATCGCTATGGGACCCCAAAACGTTGAGTAATTGTCCACGAAACGGGTCAGAATCGATAAAAAACGAGAGTGTTGATGACCGACACAATGACGCACCCCGGGGTTCATCAATCGTCGAAATCACTCCGGGACCCCAAAATAGTGAGTAGTAGTCCATGAAACGGGCCAAAATCGGCCAAAACCGCGATTGTTGATGACCGACAGGTAAGTGCACCTTGGGGTTCAACAACTATGGAAAACACTACGGGACCCCTAAACGGTGAGTAATAGTCCACGGAACGGGTCACAATCGACAAAAAATGCGAGTGTTGATGACTGACACATAAGTGCACCTTGGGGTTCAACAACTATGGGAATCACTACGGGACCACAAAACGGGGAGTAATAGTCCACGAACGGGTCACAATCGACAAATACCGCGAGTGGTGATGACCAACACGTAGACACACCCTGGGGTTCATCAATCGTGGAAATCACTTCGAGACCCCAAAACCGAGTAATAGTCCAGGAAATTGGTCAGAATCGGCCCGAACTACGAGTCTTGACAACCAACACGTAAGCACTCATTGGGATTCGACAACCATGGAAATCGCTCTGGGACACCCAAACAATATTTAATAGTCCATGAAACGGGTTAGAATCGCTAAAAAACGCGAGTGTTGATGACTGACACGTAGACGCACCCCAGGGTTCGTCAATCGCTGAAATCACTCCGGGAGCACAAAACAGTGAGTAGTAGTCCACGAAATGGGTCAGAATCGGCCAAAACTACGAGTGTTGATGACCGACACGTAAGTGCACCTTGGGGTTCAGTAACTATGGAAATCACTATGGGACCCCAAAACGGTGAGTAATAGTCCACGAAACGGGTCACAATCGACCAAAAACGTGAGTGTTGATGACCGACACGTAAATGCACCTTGGGGTTCAACAACTATGGAAATTGCTACAGGCCCCAAAACGGTCAGCAATAGTCCATGAAACGGGTCACAATCAACAAAAACCGAGAGTGTTGATGACCCACACCGGGGTTCGTCAATCATGCAAATCACTTCGAGACCCCAAAACCGAGTAATAGTCCAAGAAACGGGTCAGAATCGGCCCACACTGCGAGTCTGGACGACCAACACGTAAGCACTCCTGGGATTCGACAACCATGGAAATCGCTCTGGGACTCCAAAATGTTGATTAATAGTCCATGAAACGGGTCAGAATCGACAAAAACCGTGAGTCTTGATGACCGACACGTAGTCACACCCCCGGGGTTCGTCAATCGTGGAAAGAACTACGGGACCCCAAACAGTGAGTAATAGTCCACTAAACGGGCCAGAATCGGCCAAAAGTGCGAGTCTTGATGACCGACACGTAAGTGCACCTTGGAGCTCAACAACTATGGAAATCGCTATGGGACCCCAAAACGGTGAGTAATTGTCCACGAAACGGGTCAGAATCGATAAAAAACGAGAGTGTTGATGACCGACACAATGACGCACCCCGGGGTTCGTCAATCGTCGAAATCACTCCGGGACCCCAAAATAGTGAGTAGTAGTCCATGAAACGGGCCAAAATCGGCCAAAACTGCGATTGTTGATGACCGACAGGTAAGTGCACCTTGGGGTTCAACAACTATGGAAAACACTACGGGACCCCAAAACGGTGAGTAATAGTCCACGAAACGGGTCACAATCGACAAAAAATGCGAGTGTTGATGACTGACACATAAGTGCACCTTGGGGTTCAACAACTATGGGAATCACTACGGGACCACAAAACGGGGAGTAATAGTCCACGAACGGGTCACAATCGACAAATACCGCGAGTGGTGATGACCAACACGTAGACACACCCTGGGCTTCGTCAATCGTGGAAATCACTTCGAGACCTCAAAACCGAGTAATAGTCCAAGAAACTGGTCAGAATTGGCCCGAACTACGAGTCTTGACAACCAACACGTAAGCACTCCTTGGGATTCGACAACCATGGAAATCGCTCTGGGACACCCAAACAATATTTAATAGTCCATGAAACGGGTTAGAATCGCTAAAAAACGCGAGTGTTGATGACCGACACGTAGGCGCACCCCAGGGTTCGTCAATCGCTGAAATCACTCCGGGACCACAAAACAATGAGTAGTAGTCCACGGAATGGGTCAGAATCGGCCAAAACTACGAGTGTTGATGACCGACACGTAAGTGCACCTTTGGGTTCAGTAACTATGGAAATCACTATGGGACCCCAAAATGGTGAGTAATAGTCCACGAAACGGGTCACAATCGACCAAAAACGCGAGTGTTGATGACCGACACGTAAATGCACCTTGGGGTACAACAACTATGGAAATTGCTACATGCCCCAAAACGGTCAGTAATAGTCCATGAAACGGGTCACAATCAACAAAAACCGAGAGTGTTGATGACCCACACGTAGACGTACCCCGGGGTTCGTCAATCATGCAAATCACTTCGAGACCCCAAAACCGAGTAATAGTCCAAGAAACGGGTCAGAATCGGCCCACACTGCGAGTGTGGACGACCAACACGTAAGCACTCCTGGGATTCGACAACCATGGAAATCGCTCTGGGACTCCAAAATGTTGATTAATAGTCCATGAAACGGGTCAGAATCGACAAAAACCGTGAGTCTTGATGACCGACACGTAGTCGCACCCCCGGGGTTCGTCAATCGTGGAAATCACTACGGGACCCCAAATAGTGAGTAATACTCCACTAAACGGGCCAGAATCGGCCAAAAGTGCGAGTGTTGATGACCGACACGTAAGTGCACCTTGGAGCTCAACAACTATGGAAATCGCTATGGGACCCCAAAACGGTGAGTAATTGTCCACGAAACGGGTCAGAATAGATAAAAAACAAGAGTGTTGATGACCGACACAATGACGCACCCCGGGGTTCGTCAATCATCGAAATCACTTCGGGCCCCAAAACAGTGAGTAGTAGTCCACGAAATGGGTCA
>NW_025229901.1:0-2428 GCF_018294505.1 Triticum aestivum | reverse complement strand
GTCCACGAAACGGGTCAGAATCGATAAAAAATAAGTGTTTTGATGACCGACACAATGACGCACCCTGGGGTTCGTCAATCATCGAAATCACTCCGGGCCCCAAAATAGTGAGTAATAGTCCATGAAACGGGCCAGAATCAGCCATAACTGCGATTGTTGATGACCGACAGGTAAGTGCACCTTGGGGTTCAGTAACTATGGAAATCACTATGGGACCCCAAAACGGTGAGTAATAGTCCACGAAACGGGTCACAATCGACCAAAAACGCGAGTGTTGATGACCGACACATAAATGCACCTTGGGGTTCAACAACTATGGAAATTGCTACATGCCCCAAAACGGTCAGTAATAGTCCACGAAACGGGTCACAATCAACAAAAACCGAGAGTGTTGATGACCCACACGTAGACGTACCCCGGGGTTCGTCAATCATGCAAATCACTTCGAGACCCCAAAACCGAGTAATAGTCCAAGAAACGGGTCAGAATCGGCCCACACTGCGAGTCTGGACGACCAACACGTAAGCACTCCTGGGATTCGACAACCATGGAAATCGCTCTGGGACTCCAAAATGTTGATTAATAGTCCATGAAACGGGTCAGAATCGACAAAAACCGTGAGTCTTGATGACCGACACGTAGTCGCACCCCTGGGGTTCGTCAATCGTGGAAATCATTACGGGACCCCAAACAGTGAGTAATAGTCCACTAAACGGGCCAGAATCGGCCAAAAGTGAGAGTGTTGATGACCGACACGTAAGTGCACCTTGGAGCTCAACAACTATGGAAATCGCTATGGGACCCCAAAACGGTGAGTAATTGTCCACGAAACGGGTCAGAATCGATAAAAAATAAGTGTTTTGATGACCGACACAATGACGCACCCCGGGGTTCGTCAATCATCGAAATCACTCTGGGCCCCAAAATAGTGAGTAATAGTCCATGAAACGGGCCAGAATCAGCCATAACTGCGATTGTTGATGACCGACAGGTAAGTGCACCTTGGGGTTCAGTAACTATGGAAATCACTATGGGACCCCAAAACGGTGAGTAATAGTCCACGAAACGGGTCACAATCGACCAAAAACGCGAGTGTTGATGACCGACACATAAATGCACCTTGGGGTTCAACAACTATGGAAATTTCTACATGCCCCAAAACGGTCAGTAATAGTCCATGAAACGGGTCACAATCAACAAAAACCGAGAGTGTTGATGACCCACACGTAGACGTACCCCGGGGTTCGTCAATCATGCAAATCACTTCGAGACCCCAAAACCGAGTAATAGTCCAAGAAACGGGTCAGAATCGGCCCACACTGCGAGTCTGGACGACCAACACGTAAGCACTCCTGGGATTCGACAACCATGGAAATCGCTCTGGGACTCCAAAATGTTGATTAATAGTCCATGAAACGGGTCAGAATCGACAAAAACCGTGAGTCTTGATGACCGACACGTAGTCGCACCCCCGGGGTTCGTCAATCGTGGAAATCATTACGGGACCCCAAACAGTGAGTAATAGTCCACTAAACGGGCCAGAATCGGCCAAAAGTGAGAGTGTTGATGACCGACACGTAAGTGCACCTTGGAGCTCAACAACTATGGAAATCGCTATGGGACCCCAAAACGGTGAGTAATTGTCCACGAAACGGGTCAGAATCGATAAAAAATAAGTGTTTTGATGACCGACACAATGACGCACCTCGGGGTTCGTCAATCATCGAAATCACTCCGGGCCCCAAAATAGTGAGTAATAGTCCATGAAACGGGCCAGAATCAGCCATAACTGCGATTGTTGATGACCGACAGGTAAGTGCACCTTGGGGTTCAGTAACTATGGAAATCACTATGGGACCCCAAAACGGTGAGTAATAGTCCACGAAACGGGTCACAATCGACCAAAAACGCGAGTGTTGATGACCGACACATAAATGCACCTTGGGGTTCAACAACTATGGAAATTTCTACATGCCCCAAAATGGTCAGTAATAGTCCATGAAACGGGTCACAATCAACAAAAACCGAGAGTGTTGATGACCCACACGTAGACGTACCCCGGGGTTCGTCAATCATGCAAATCACTTCGAGACCCCAAAACCGAGTAATAGTCCAAGAAACGGGTCAGAATCGGCCCACACTGCGAGTCTGGAGGACCAACACATCAGCACTCCAGGGATTCGACAACCATGGAAATCGCTTTGGGTCTCCAAAATGTTGATTAATAGTCCATGAAACGGGTCAGAATCGACAAAAACCATGAGTCTTGATGACCGACACGTAGTCGCACCCCCGGGGTTCGTCAATCGTGGAAATCACTACGGGACTCCAAACAGTGAGTAATAGTCCACTAAACGGGCCAGAATCGGCCAAAAGTGCGAGTGTTGATGACCGACACGTAAGTGCACTTTGGGGCTCAACAACTATG
>NW_025229900.1:17423-18099 GCF_018294505.1 Triticum aestivum | reverse complement strand
CCTAAGTTCGAAAAATCCTACCGAGTGGTGAGAAAGCCTCTCACTCGGGGGCTTAGTTGTAGTCCAGTACTCGCCTAAGCTCGAAAAATCCTACCGAGTGGTGAGCAAGCCTCTCACTCGGGGGCTTAGCAGCAGTACAGTACTCGCCTAAGTTTGAAAAATCCTACCGAGCGGTGAGCAACCCTCTCACTCGGGGGCTTAGCTGTAGTCCAGTACTCGCCTAAGTTTGAAAAATCCTACTGAGTGGTGAGAAAGCCTCTCACTCAGGGGCTTAGTTGTAGTCCATTACTCGCCTAAGTTCGAAAAATCCTACCGATTGGTGAGCAAGCCTCTCACTCGGGCGCTTAGCTGCAGTCCAGTACTCACCTAAGTTTGAGAAATCCTACCGAGTGGTGAGCAACCCTCACACTCGGAGGCTTAGCTGCAGCCCAATACTCGCCTAAGTTAGAAAAATCCTACCGAGTGGTGAGCAACCCTCACACTCGGAGGCTTAGCTGCAGTCTAGTACTCGCTTAAGTTTGAAAAATCCTACCGTGTCGTGAGCAACCCTCACACTCGGAGGCTTAGTTGCAGTCCAGTACTCACCTAAGTTTGAAAAATCCTACCGAGTGGTAAGGAACGCTCAAACTCGGAGGCTTAGCTGTAGTCCAGTACTCGCCTAAGTTTGAAAAATCCT
>NW_025229900.1:0-12999 GCF_018294505.1 Triticum aestivum | reverse complement strand
GGGATTAGCTGCAGTACAATACTCGCCTAAGTTTGAAAAATCCTACCGAGGGGTGAGCAACCGTCACACTCGGAGGCTTAGCTGCAGTCCAGTACTCGCCTAAGTTTGAAAATTTCTATCGAGCAGTGAGCGACCCTCTCACTCGGGGGCTTAGCTACAATCTAGTACTCGCCTACGTTTGAAAAATCTTACCGAGTGGTGAGCAGCCCTCTCACTCGGGGTTTTAGTTGCAGTCCAGTACTCGCCTATGTTTGAAAAATCCTGCCGAGTGGTGAGCAACCCTCCCACTCGGGGGCTTAGCTGTAGTCCAGGACTCGCCTATGTTTGAAAAATCCTACCGAGTTGTCACATCCCTAGTCTGGTATGACTTAGGCTAGCTAGCTAATTGTGCATCATATTTAAATTTCATTTAAATTTGAAATGAGGATTGGTGGAACCCTCAGAATCATTTTTGAAATTGACCCAAATAAAAATTTCTCCAAAAGGGTCCAAGAAAATGCTCATGATGCCCTCTAAAAATATTGGACAGAGATAAAAATCAAAACAATATTTTTAGGAGCTCATGGATATTTATTTTGGCCAATTGGATTAATTCGATAAATATTTGCATTGGAAATATATTTCTATATATATATGAAATATGGTCCAAAAATTATGTCGTTTATAAAGGAGCTCTGGAATAATACCATTAGCCCCTACAAAATTGGCATAATAAAATTAAATGATTTAATATATTTATTAGGTCAAGCAAATGTCAGAAAAAAATAGAAAAACAGAAATAAAAGAAGGAGGGGCTTACCTGGGGCTCTCCCCTGCGCAGCCCAGCAGCAGCAGGCCGGCCCAGCCAGGAGGTGGCCCAGCCCACCTGGCCCCCCCTCCTCTGTCGTCTTCCTCCCCGACAGGGGAACGGCGTGTGCCCGACGCTCGCCGGCACGCGCACGCGCCACCTCCCCCCCTGCTGGCCACCTCCTGCTTCCCCGGACTCCCTCGATGCCCCGGACGAAGCCACGCAGCTGCCCCTCGAAGCCACGCAAGCCGGAGTGCCCCGTGGAGCCGTCGCCGTCGCCAAATTCGACTCCGGCCGCCGTGGATCCTCGCCGGCGATTCGGGAGCTACCGGGCATCCCCGACCTCGCCCTCGCGCTCGCTGGTTCCGCGGTGAGCCCCGCACCGAACCCCCTCCTCCCCGTGTCCGTTTGCGCCATCTAGGCCTTAGCTCCGCCATGGCCGAAGCTCGCCTCCGCTCGAGCTTGTCACCGGCGTTGCTCCGGCGACCTTTTGGCCACGCCAGTGCACCTAGCACTCTCGCCGCACCTCGTAGTGCCCCGCTAGCGCTTTGGTTCGCGCGTTTGCACGCTGCAGCCGCGCCCCCGAACACAGCCGAACTCCGGCCGCCGCCGTGAGCTCTGCTCCGGCGAGCTCCGCCGCCCCCGCAGCCTTCCGCGTGCTCCACTGGATGCGCGTGAGCGCGGGCTTCGCGTGGGTGGTCTCCGCCGCCCGAATGGTCGCCGGAACGGCGATCCCGAGCCCCTCCGCCGCGTTTGCTGTCGCCGGCGGCTAAACGCCGGCGCTTTAGCCCCGGTTGACCAGGGGGTTTGACCTCCCCTGGGTCAATGACATGTGGGCCCGGCCCTGACTAATTCTAGTTTAGGATTAGTTTAAATTTAATTAACTCTGTTAATTAATCCTGACACTGACCAGTGGGCCCGACCCCCCTAACCTTTTAATTAAATTAAATTAACCCCTGTTAACCCCCCTGTCACTGACGTGTGGGTCCCACACATCAGGTTTGACCGGACCAGCTCAGTTGACCGCTGACGTCGTGATGACGTCATGCTGACGCAATTATATATTTTCTGGAATTAAAATAATTCAGAAAATCCAGAAATTGATTTAAACTTCAAAATTTCATATCAATTCAACCGTAGCTCAGATTTAAATAATTTATATATGAAAAATTATCAGAAAAATGCAACCTTCCCATCTGTACTAGTTTCATGCATGAAAAACCAACTTATACATGCTGAATATGGGAAAACACATTAGGGCATATATAAGAGACTTATTTTAGAAATGCATTTGAACCTTGGTTCAAATGGGCTTCAAACCAAATGTTTACTAGATGCATTAGCTCAAACAGCATCACATCTACATGCCATGTTCATGCATCATATTGTTGCATATGATTGTGTATTGATTGCCGGCACCGTTCCTTCTCGATAGGTCCTGCTCCGGAGACGTTCCAGAGTACCTGTCTGTGAAGCAGTGCCTCCTCTGTTGTTTTACCAGGCAAGCAAACCCCCTTGCTCATTTCGATAAAACCCTACTCTCTCGCTCCTGCTCTCAGTTATTGCATTAGGACAACAACGATTCATCTGTTACTTTGTGCTGCGGTAGATGAACCCATTCCTCTGCATGACCTGTCATTGCCACAGTAAATAGTTGAAACCCACTAGCATGTGTAGGAGTTGATTGAAGCCACTGATGTGTTCCTACCATGCTATGCCTGCTATTGCTTAGAGTTGTGTCAGGTCTGGTTCATTGGGAATGAATTGGAGTGTTACGATATGTTCTGATGCTGAGAGTTAAGTGTGTGAACACGATTTGGTAAAGGTAGCGGTGAGAGGCCATGTAGGAGTACATGGTGGGTTGTCTCACTAGAATCGTCCTTAAGCACTGAGTTCTATGTATGTTGTCCAATGACTCGATACTACCACACATTGGGCTCCGGGCGCTCCAAGCCCTCTCGACTTATTAACCAACTTGATCTCTGTCCAGGAGTCGCAACTGGTTTCTGGCGTTTGTAGGTAGTGTTAGTAGTCTACCAAGTGGCACCCGGCCAGGTGGGCTTGGGACAGACTAGGCACTAGTGGCACGGTGTACCAAGCGTAGATCCATCCGGCGAGGTGGGCTTGGGAACCCTGCACACATCGTTTGGGGCCGTGAGTGAAACCCCGGCCGGATCTCCTTGCGGATGGAACCCGAATAGGCGATAAACCTGGACTAGAGTCTTGTGTGGTTAGTCAAGTCGTGGCCGACACCCTCGCCAGGCTTCCGCTTGAAGGTTGCCGAGATACATGACGTGTACATGGCGGTAAGTGGCGAGAGCGTGTGTGAAGAAGTACACCCCTGCAGGGTTAACATGATCTATTCGAATAGCCGGGTCCGCGGTTATGGACTTCTTGGATGCTTACATGGTACATAGACAACTTGAAGTGGATACTCTAAAATGCTCAAGACTAGTGTGAGTGCTATGGATGGCCTTCTCGTAGGGAGACGGGGATGAATCCATAGTAGTGTATTGTGTGGTGATTAGTGGACTCGTGTACGTTGTTTCACCTCCAGAGTTTCTGGTAGTCGTAGAATAGGATAGCCACAGAGTCAAAGCTGGCTTGCTGCAACCAAACCCCACATTACCCTCTTGATGCAAATGCATGTATGATAGGATCTGATGTAAGTCTTGCTGAGTACCTTTGTACTCATGTTGCTTTATTTATGTTTTTGCAGCAGAGACTTCGGTCTTACTAGTGTTCTCGTGGACTTCGACTAGTAGCTAGTACCTCAGCTACGATCTTGATCGGATGTTGTAGATAGTCAGGCTCTTCAGCCTTTTTCATTTGTAGATGTCTGTACCCAGGCATGTAATGTTTCCGCTTGTTGCTTGTATGCTCTGTATGACGGGTCTTGTGACCCCTGTTTGCAATAAATGCTATGACGGCTCATCTGAGCCTTTATCTATATGAGTTGTTGAGTTATGCTGTGATGCCATGTTGTACAGCACATACTTGCATGTTATGCGTACGTGTAATGTGTATTGCTATGTGTGGGATCTGACTATCTAGTTGTTTATCCTTAGTAGCCTCTCTTACCGGGAAATGTCTCCTAGTGCTTCCACTGAGCCCTGGTAGCTTGCTACTGCTCCAGAACACTTAGGCTGGCCGGCATGTGTCCTTCTTCGATCCTGTGTCTGTCCCTTCGGGGAAATGTCACGCGATGAATACCGGAGTCCTGCTAGCCCGCTACAGCCCGGTTCACCGGAGTCCTGTTAGCCCAGTGCTACAGCCTGGATTCACTCGTTGATGACCGACACGTTCGATGCTGGGTCATGGATGCCTGTCCCTGTAAGTTAGTGCCACTTTGGGTTTACGACTAGCCATGTCAGCCCGGGCTCTTTATCATATGGATGCTAGCGACACCATCATATACGTGTGCCAAAAGGCGCAAACGGTCCCGGGCAAAGGTAAGGCGACACCCGTGGGAATACCGTGCGTAAGGCCGCAAAGTGATATGAGGTGTTACATGCTAGATCGATGTGGCTTTGAGTCAGGGTCCTGACAGCTTTGGTATCAGAGCCAGACTGCCTGTAGGTTTACCAAGCCATACTGGTCGAAGTTGAGTCTAGAAATTCTTTAGTTATGTAAGGGAATTGATTGTGGGAAGGAACGTAAGGCTCTTTTACTCCTTTACCTCATGGCCTTCTGATCTGAGTCATCCTATCTTTCCGACGGGGTTAAGGAACTAGGCTTTCTCTTCCGTCTATCAGGATCACGTGTTACTACTCCGTAGTTCCATAGGACTGGTTGATCAGAGTCGTACCCCAGTTTTGAGTATTTTCCGGTGTAGTCTGCTTAGTATGATCTCAGAACCTTGAGTATGTTACCACCCCATTTTTAGTAGGATGTCTCATTCTGAGCATTTTACTGCCGCTTTGCTGCCGAAATTTCCCTAGGAGTTCGAGAGATACTAATTCCTTGTCCTACGTTCTACAGTCGATAGTTGATGCTGATTCCGTCGCTGGTTTCGTTTCACCAGGATGTCATCAAGTTCTGTTGTTCGTAGCCAGAACCACGGAGATGGTAGGGATGAGGATCCTCCCGACCCGCCTTCGTTGACAGAGTTCATGCTAGAGATGGAGAGGAACAAGCGTGAGTCTAACCGTTTGTTGGCACGTATCGAGGAGAACACCGCACATCAGTTCAAAGGGTCTGCTACCATTCATGATTTCATTCGCTTGCATCCACCTACTTTTCATCATTCCATCGAGCCACTCGATGCAGATGACTGGCTCCGTAGCATCACCCATAAGCTGCGTTCCGCGAGCGTAGCTGAAGATGACAAGGTCACCTATGCCACATACCACCTGGAAGGTCCTGCTAGTCTTTGGTGGCAGAACTATGAGGCTATGCTTCCAGCTGGCCAGATTCCTACCTGGAAGGATTTCACTGAGGCTTTTCGCGGGCATCACATTCCTGAAGCCCTCATTGATCGCAAGAGAGAAGAGTTCTGTAGCTTCACCCAGGATAAGATGGCTGTTGATGCTTACAGCCGAGAGTTTGAGAACCTCGCCCGCTATGCTACAGAAGAAGTGTCCACGGACGCCAAGAAGCAGGCTAGGTTCCGGAAGGGTCTCAACCCCAAGTTGCGTCGTGATCTCCACCTGCATCATTGTGATACGTTCCAAGCCCTTGTGAACAAAGCCATTAATGCAGAGACAGCTCAAACCACTTACGAGGAGTCTCGTAAGCACACTCGTGCTTTGGGATCTTCCTCCGGTTCTAGCTCTCAGAAGCGCCGGATTTGGGTTCCAAACTCCGCCCTTCCACCCAAATATGTACCGAGGCCATCTTGTGTGGCACCTCATCAAGTTCAGCAGTATGCTCCACCCAGGCCTATTGGTGGACCGCTTTCTAATACAGGTCCACATCCTACCTCCAAGATTTGTTACAAGTGCGGAGAGCCAGGCCACATTGCCCGTATTTGCACTCAGTCCAGAGTTGCTCCACCCCAGCCCGAGAAGTCTATTGGCCGTGGTAAGCCATCACGCAAGATGATCAGTGCCAAGTCAGCCCCCACTGCACGTGGACGTGTGCATCACGTCTCAGCTAAAGACGCTCATGATGATCCAGATGTCGTTCTTAGCACACTCCTCGTTAATTGTCACCCAGCATCAGTTCTATTCGATACTGGAGCATCTCACTCCTTCATTTCTGAAGGCTATGCTCGTTTGCACGACATGTCATTTTGTGATATGCCAACTCCGCTAGTCATCCAAACTCCTGGATCCAAATGGCAAACCTCTAGTGTAAGCCATGGTAACGAAATCCTTGTTGACAGACTTGTATTCCTTGCATCACTTATAGCCCTCAAGTCTTCAGATATTAACATCATCTTGGGTATGGACTGGATGACAGCTCATCATGCCAAGATTGATTGTTTCACCAGGTCTGTTCAGCTCACACACCCATCTGGCAAGATAGTCACCGTCTCCACTAGAGTTGCGAAGCGTCAACTCTATTCTCTTAATGCCAGCCCTCTTCCAGACCTTGAAGATATCCCGGTAGTCCGTGACTTTCCGGATGTCTTTCCAGAGGAACTGCCAGGTGTTCCACCTGACAGAGATGTAGAGTTCGTCATAGATCTTATCCCAGGAACAGCTCCAATCTCCCGGAGACCTTACAAGATGGCACCCCTAGAACTAGCCGAGCTTAAGAAACAACTCGATGAGTCCTTGAAAAAGGGTTTCATCCGTCCTAGTTCTTCGCCTTGGGCTTGCCCCGTCCTCTTTGTCAAGAAGAAAGACGGTACGGACCGGATGGTCGTTGATTATCGTCCCGTTAATTTGGTCACGATAAAGAACAAGTATCCGCTCCCCAGGATCAACGACCTGTATGATCAGCTCGCTGGATCCTCAGTCTTCTCCAAGATGGATTTAAGATTAGGCTACCATCAAATTAAGATCAGAAACGGGGACATTCCCAAAACAGCTTTTGTCACTCGTTATGGTCAGTATGAGTACACCGTCATGTCCTTCGGCCTAACCAACGCCCCAGCCACATTCTCCCGCTTGATGAACTAGATCTTCATGGAGTACTTAGATAAGTTCGTCGTGGTTTACCTCGATGATATTCTTATCTAATCGAAGAACGAGGAAGAGCATGCCGAACATCTTAGACTTGTGTTAGAAAAACTCAGAGAGCACCGCCTTTATGCCAAGTTCTCCAAGTGTGAATTTTGGTTGCCAGAAGTGACCTATCTAGGCCACGTAATCTCTGGTAAGGGCATTGCTGTCAATCCCGAGAGAGTTCAAGCCGTTCTCGATTGGACTCCACCTGAAACAGTCAAACAAGTTAGGAGTTTCCTTGGTCTAGCCAGCTATTCTCGCCGCTTTGTTGAAAACTTCTCCAAAGTAGCCAAACCCCTCACGAAACTTCTCAAGAAAGATAAAAAGTTCGAGTGGTCCCCACAGTGTGAGTACAGTTTTCAGGAACTGAAAAGACGCCTGACTTCTGCTCCCATACTTGTGCCACCGGATTTCACTAAGGACTTTATTATCTACTGCGACGCCTCACGACAGGGACTAGGTTGCATCCTTATGCAGGATCGTCATGTGATTGCCTATGCATCCCGACAGTTGCATCCACATGAGGAGAATTATCCTACACATGATTTAGAGCTTGCAGCCGTAGTCTATGCACTCAAGACCTGGAGACATTATCTCCTTGGTAAACATTGCGAGATCTACACCGATCACCAGAGTCTCAAGTATATCTTCACCCAACCATACCTAAACCTTAGGCAAAGACGTTGGTTGGAGTTAATCACAGATTATGATCTAGGGATTACCTACACCCCAGGCAAAGCCAATGTCATGGCTGATGCTCTAAGCCGTAAATCTTATTGTAACAATCTCATGTTGCAGCAAGGCCAACCACTTCTCCATGAGGAATTCTGTAAGCTTAATCTTCACATAGCTCCTCGCGGTTTTCTTTCTACCCTGGTGGCGAAACCTGATCTTAAGGATCAGATTATCGCAGCTCAAAAGCAAGACACAGGAATTTCCCGGATCAAGAGAAACATTAAGAAGGGAGTTGGTGGATGTTTCTCTATGGATGATCGTGGTGTTGTTTTCTTTGAGAATCGCTTGGTGGTTCCCAAGAATCAACATCTGCGACAATTGATTCTTAAGGAGGCGCATGAATCTCCTCTCACGATTCATCCCGGTAGTACTAAGATGTATCAGGACCTACGCCAGAGGTTCTGGTGCACTAGGATGAAGAGAGAAATCGCTGAGTTCATTGCTAAATGTGACGCTTGTCGTCGCGTTAAGGCAGAACATCAAAGACCTGCTGGCACCCTTCAGCCTTTAGCTATTCCTGAGTGGAAATGGGATAAAGTTGGTATGGACTTCATTACCGGCTTTCCCAGGACCAAGAAAGGGAATAACGCTAACTTCGTAGTCGTTGATCGTCTTTCCAAAGTGGCTCACTTCCTCCCTGTTCGAGAAAATATCACTGCTAGTCAGCTTGCTGACTTATATATTTCTCGAATAGTGTCACTTCATGGTGTTCCACTAGAGATCAATTCAGACCGTGGCAGTCTTTTCACTTCTCATTTTTGGGAGAGCTTCCAAACTGCCATGGGAACCCATCTTTCCTTCAGTACCGCTTTCCACCCTCAGTCGAGTGGTCAGGTGGAACGGGTCAATCAAATTCTCGAAGACATGCTTAGAGCCTGCGTTATCTCCTTCGGTATGGATTGGGAGAAATGTCTTCCTTTCGCCGAGTTTGCTTATAACAATAGCTACCAATCCAGCCTCAAGCAAGCTCCTTTTGAGGTTCTCTATGGACGAAGATGTCGAACACCTTTGAACTGGTCAGAAACCGGTGAAAGACAATTCTTTGGACCGGATATGATCCAGGAGGCAGAAGAGCAAGTTCGCATCATTCGTGAGAATTTGAAAACAGCCCAGTCTCGTCAGAAGAGCCAGTACGATCGTCATCATAAGGATATGACTTATGAGATTGGCGACCAAGCTTACCTTCGGGTTACTCCTTTGAAGGGTACCCATCGTTTCGGTATCAAGGGCAAGTTGGCTCCTCGTTACATTGGTCCTTTTCGTATTCTCGCTAAACGAGGAGAGGTTGCCTACCAGTTGGAACTACCCCCACATCTTTCTCGAGTTCATGATGTCTTCCACGTCTCTCAACTCAGGCGTTGCTTCTCGGATCCCATCCGCGGAGTGGACCACGAAACGCTTGATCTCCAAGATAACCTCACATACCGAGAGTACCCAGTTCGCATTCTTGATCAAGCAGAGCGTGTCACTCGACGTCAGAACATCAAGTTTCTCAAAGTTCAGTGGTCTCATCATTCCGAGAGAGAAGCTACTTGGGAGCGAGAAGATCGTCTTCGATTGGAGTACCCCGCTTTCTTTCCGTCGACCCCTGAATCTCGAGACGAGATTCTGTCAAGTGGGGGCGAGTTGTCACATCCCTAGTCTGGTATGACTTAGGCTAGCTAGCTAATTGTGCATCATATTTAAATTTCATTTAAATTTGAAATGAGGATTGGTGGAACCCTCAGAATCATTTTTGAAATTGACCCAAATAAAAATTTCTCCAAAAGGGTCCAAGAAAATGCTCATGATGCCCTCTAAAAATATTGGACAGAGATAAAAATCAAAACAATATTTTTAGGAGCTCGTGGATATTTATTTTGGCCAATTGGATTAATTCGATAAATATTTGCATTGGAAATATATTTCTATATATATGAAATATGGTCCAAAAATTATGTCATTTATAAAGGAGCTCTGGAATAATATCATTAGCCCCTACAAAATTGGCATAATAAAATTAAATGATTTAATATATTTATTAGGTCAAGCAAATGTCAGAAAAAAATAGAAAAACAGAAATAAAAGAAGGAGGGGCTTACCTGGGGCTCTCCCCTGCGCAGCCCAGCAGCAGCAGGCCGGCCCAGCCAGGAGGTGGCCCAGCCCACCTGGCCCCCCCTCCTCTGTCGTCTTCCTCCCCGACAGGGGAACGACGTCTGCCCGACGCTCGCCGGCACGCGCGCACGCCACCTCCCCCCCTGCTGGCCACCTCCTGCTTCCCCGGACTCCCTCGATGCCCCGGACGAAGCCACGCAGCTGCCCCGCACCGCTCTCACTCTCCCTCGCCCTCCTCTTCTCCCCCTACTCTCTCTCCCTCTCACCTGAGAACCACCGCCGCCACCGACGGGCATCACCGTAGCCACCGCCTCTCCCTCGCCTCCTCGTCGTCCCCAGGAGCTCCGCCTCGTCGCCAGCTACCTCCTCGCCGAGCCACGCAAGCCGGAGTGCCCCGTGGAGCCGTCGCCGTCGCCAAATTCGACTCCGGCCGCCGTGGATCCTCGCTGGCGATTTGGGAGCTACCGGGCATCCCCGACCTCGCCCTCGTGCTCGCTGGTTCCGCGGTGAGCCCCGCACCGAACCCCCTCCTCCCCGTGTCCGTTTGCGCCGTCTAGGCCTTAGCTCCGCCATGGCCGAAGCTCGCCTCCGCTCGAGCTTGTCGCCGGCGTTGCTCCGGCGACCTTTTGGCCATGCCAGTGCACCTAGCACTCTCGCCGCACCTCGTAGTGCCCCGCTAGCGCTTTGGTTCGCGCGTTTGCACGCTGCAGCCGCGCCCCCGAACACAGCCGAACTCCGGCCGCAGCCGTGAGCTCTGCTCCGGCGAGCTCCGCCGCCCCCGCGGCCTTCCGCGTGCTCCACTGGATGCGCGTGAGCGCGGGCTTCGCGTGGGTGGTCTCCGCCGCCCGAATGGTCGCCGGAACGGCGATCCCGAGCCCCTCCGCCGCGTTTGCTGTCGCCGGCGGCTAAACGCCGGCGCTTTAGCCCCGGTTGACCAGGGGGTTTGACCTCCCCTGGGTCAATGACATGTGGGCCCGGCCCTGACTAATTCTAGTTTAGGATTAGTTTAAATTTAATTAACTTTGTTAATTAATCCTGACACTGACCAGTGGGCCCGACCCCCCTAACCTTTTAATTAAATTAAATTAACCCCTGTTAACCCCCCTGTCACTGACGTGTGGGTCCCACACGTCAGGTTTGACCGGACCAGCTCAGTTGACCACTGACGTCGTGATGACGTCATGCTAACGCAATTATATATTTTCTGGAATTAAAATAATTCAGAAAATCCAGAAATTGATTTAAACTTCAAAATTTCATATCAATTCAACCGTAGCTCAGATTTAAATAATTTATATATGAAAAATTATCAGAAAAATGCAACCTTCCCATCTGTACTAGTTTCATGCATGAAAAACCAACTTATACATGCTGAATATGGGAAAACACATTAGGGCATATATAAGAGACTTATTTTAGAAATGCATTTGAACCTTGGTTCAAATGGGCTTCAAACCAAATGTTTACTAGATGCATTAGCTCAAACAGCATCACATCTACATGCCATGTTCATGCATCATATTGTTGCATATGATTGTGTATTGATTGCCGGCACCGTTCCTTCTCGATAGGTCCTGCTCCGGAGACGTTCCAGAGTACCTGTCTGTGAAGCAGTGCCTCCTCTGTTGTTTTACCAGGCAAGCAAACCCCCTTGCTCATTTCGATAAAACCCTACTCTCTCGCTCCTGCTCTCAGTTATTGCATTAGGACAACAACGATTCATCTGTTACTTTGTGCTGCGGTAGATGAACCCATTCCTCTGCATGACCTGTCATTGCCATAGTAAATAGTTGAAACCCACTAGCATGTGTAGGAGTTGATTGAAGCCACTGATGTGTTCCTACCATGCTATGCCTGCTATTGCTTAGAGTTGTGTCAGGTCTGGTTCATTGGGAATGAATTGGAGTGTTACGATATGTTCTGATGCTGAGAGTTAAGTGTGTGAACACGATTTGGTAAAGGTAGCGGTGAGAGGCCATGTAGGAGTACATGGTGGGTTGTCTCACTAGAACCGTCCTTAAGCACTGAGTTCTATGTATGTTGTCCAATGACTCGATACTACCACACATTGGGCTCCGGGCGCTCCAAGCCCTCTCGACTTATTAACCAACTTGATCTCTGTCCAGGAGTCGCAACTAGTTTCTGGCGTTTGTAGGTAGTGTTAGTAGTCTACCAAGTGGCACCCGGCCAGGTGGGCTTGGGACAGACTAGGCACCAGTGGCACGGTGTACCAAGCGTAGATCCATCCGGCGAGGTGGGCTTGGGAACCCTGCACACATCGTTTGGGGCCGTGAGTGAAACCCCGGCCGGATCTCCTTGCGGATGGAACCCGAATAGGCGATAAACCTGGACTAGAGTCTTGTGTGGTTAGTCAAGTCGTGGCCGACACCCTCGCCAGGCTTCCGCTTGAAGGTTGCCGAGATACATGACGTGTACATGGCGGTAAGTGGCGAGAGCGTGTGTGAAGAAGTACACCCCTGCAGGGTTAACATGATCTATTCGAATAGCCGGGTCCGCGGTTATGGACTTCTTGGATGCTTACATGGTACATAGACAACTTGAAGTGGATATTCTAAAATGCTCAAGACTAGTGTGAGTGCTATGGATGGCCTTCTCGTAGGGAGACGGGGATGAATCCATAGTAGTGTATTGTGTGGTGATTAGTGGACTCGTGTACGTTGTTTCACCTCCAGAGTTTCTGGTAGTCGTAGAATAGGATAGCCACAGAGTCAAAGCTGGCTTGCTGCAACCAAACCCCACATTACCCTCTTGATGCAAATGCATGTATGATAGGATCTGATGTAAGTCTTGCTGAGTACCTTTGTACTCATGTTGCTTTATTTATGTTTTTGCAGCAGAGACTTCGGTCTTACTAGTGTTCTCGTGGACTTCGACTAGTAGCTAGTACCTCAGCTACGATCTTGATCGGATGTTGTAGATAGTCAGGCTCTTCAGCCTTTTTCATTTGTAGATGTCTGTACCCAGGCATGTAATGTTTCCGCTTGTTGCTTGTATGCTCTGTATGACGGGTCTTGTGACCCCTGTTTGCAATAAATGCTATGACGGCTCATCTGAGCCTTTATCTATATGAGTTGTTGAGTTATGCTGTGATGCCATGTTGTACAGCACATACTTGCATGTTATGCGTACGTGTAATGTGTATTGCTATGTGTGGGATCTGACTATCTAGTTGTTTATCCTTAGTAGCCTCTCTTACCGGGAAATGTCTCCTAGTGCTTCCACTGAGCCCTGGTAGCTTGCTACTGCTCC
>NW_025229899.1:16005-18118 GCF_018294505.1 Triticum aestivum | reverse complement strand
CTATGGATCTGAACGTTCATGCCACAATAAAGAAAAAATTAAATGGATGAATATGTTAGGTAGCATTCCACATCAAAAATTCTGTTTTTATCATTTACCTACTTGAGGACGAGCAGGAATTAAGCTTGGGGATGCTTGATACGTCCCCAATGTATCTATAATTTTTTATTGTTCCATGCTATTATATTATCAATCTTGGATGTTTTATATGCATTTATATGATTTTTGGGACTAACATATTAACCTAGAGCCCAGTGTCAGTTTCTGTTTTTTTCTTGTTTTTGAGTTTCACAGAAAAGGAATATCAAACGGAGTCCAAATGAGCTAAAAATTTACGGTGATTTTTTATGGACCACAAGAAGCCCCCGAAGCAAAAGAGTTGGGTCAGAAGAGCCACGAAGTCTCCACAAGGGTGAAGGGTGCGCCCTACCACCCCCCCCCAGCGCGCCCTCCTACCTTGTGGTTGACTCGTGGACCCCCCTTGACTTGTTCTCGACGCCAAAAATTCCTATAAATATAGAAACACCCAGAAATAAACCTATATCGGGAGTTCCGCTGCCGCAAGCCTCTGTAGCCACCAAAAACCAATCGGGGCCCTATTCCGGCACCCTGCCGGAGGGGGGAATCATCACCGGTGGCCATCTTTATCAACCCGGCGGTCTCCATGATGAGGAGGGAGTAGTTCACCCTCGAGGCTGAGGGTATGTACCTGTAGCTATGTGTTTGATCTCTCGCTCTCGCTCTCTCGTGTTCTTGATTTGGCACGATCTTGATGTACCATGAGCTTTGCTATTATAGTTAGATCTTATGATGTTTCTCCCCCTCTAGCTTCTTGTAATGGATTGAGTTTTCCCTTTGAAGTTATCTTATAGGATTGAGTCTTTAAGGATTTGAGAACACTTGATGTATGTCTTGCATGTGTTTATCTGTGGTGACAATGGGATATTCACATGATCTACTTGATGTATGTTTTGGTGATCAACTTGCGGGTTCTGTGACCTTGTGAACTTATGCATAGGGGTTGGCACACATTTTCATCTTGACTCTTTGGTAGAAACTTTGGGGAACTCTCTGCAGTTCTTTGTGTTGGTTTGAATAGATGAATCTAAGATTATGTGATGCATATCGTATAATTAAACCCGCGCATACTTGTGGTGACATTGGAGTATCTAGGTGATATTAGGATTTTGGTTGATATGTATCTTAAGGTGTTATTTTAGTACAAACTCTAGGGATGTTTGTGACACTTATAGGCCCAGACCAACATTACGCGTACGCTTACGCGAGACTCGTTATACCGATGTGCTTCACACATAGGTGGCTAGTGGGTGTCTGTTTCTCCAGCTTTAGTTGAATCGAATTCAATGAACAGGGTTCTTTCTGAAGATCAGAAAGAAATCACTATACTGCATTGTGGTTTTTGATGCGTAGGTAAGGACGGTTCTTGCTCAGCCCGTAGCAGCCACGTAAAACTTGCAACAACAAATTAGAGGACGTCTAACTTGTTTTTGCAGGGCATTATGTGATGTGATATGGTCAAGACATGATGCTAAATTTTACTGTATGAGATGATCATGTTTTGTTAAAGTTATCGGCAACTGACAGGAGCCTTATGGTTGTCTCTTTATTGCATAAGATGCAAGCGCCATATAATTGCTTTACTTTATCGCTATACGATAGCAATAGTTGCAAGAGCAACAGTTGGCGAGACGACCATGTGATGACACGTTGATAGAGATCAAGATGATGGAGATCATGGTGTCATGCCGGTGACGATAGAGATCATGACGGTACTTTGGAGATAGAGATCAAAAGCGCAAGATGATCATGGCCATATCATGTCACATATTTTGATTGCATGTGATGTTTATCCTTTATGCATCTTATTTTGCTTAGTTCGACGGTAGCATTATAAGATGATCTCTCACTAAATTTCAAGGTACAAGTGTTCTCCCTGAGTATGCACCGTTGCCAAAGTTCGTCGTGCCGAGACATCACGTGATGATCGGGTGTGATAAGCTCTACGTTCATATACAACGGGTGCAAGACAGTTTTGCACACACAGAAATACTCGGGTTAAACTTGACGAGCCTAGCATATGCAGATATGGCCT
>NW_025229899.1:13128-14966 GCF_018294505.1 Triticum aestivum | reverse complement strand
GTGATGTAGCTCCCTGTTTTATTTTGGTATGTTCCTAGAGAAAAACTAAGTTGAAAGATGTTAGTAGCAATGATGCGGATTGGATCCGTGATCTGAGGATTATACTCATTGCTGCACAGAACAATTATGTCCTTGATGCACCAGTAGGTGACAGACCGATTGCAGGAGCTGATGCATACGTTATGAATGTTTGGCAAGCTCGATATGATGACTACTTGATAGTTTAGTGCACCATGCTTTATGGCTTAGAATCGGGGCTTCAAAGACGTTTTGAATGCCACGGAGCATATGAGATGTTCCAAGAGTTGAAATTAGTATTTCAGACTCATAGCCATGTCGAAAGGTATGAGACCTTTGACAAGCACTTTACCTACAAGATGGAGGAGAATAGCTCAGCTAGTGAGCATGTTCTCAGAAAGTCTGAGTACTACAATCACTTGAATCAAGTGGGAGTTAATCTTCCAGATAAGATAGTGATTGACAGAGTTCTCTAGTCACTATCACCAAGTTACTAGAACTTCGTGATGAACTATAATATGCAAGGGATAACAGAAACGATTACCAAGCTCTTCGTGATGCTGAAATCGACGAAGGTAAAAATCAAGAAAAGCATCAAGTGTTGATGGTTGACAAGACCACTAGTTTCAAGAAAAGGGAAAAGGGGTAGAAAGGGAACTTCAATAAGAATGACAAGAAAGTTGTCACTCCCGTGAAGAAGCCCAAAGCTAGACCCAAGCCTGGGACTGAGTGCTTCTACTACAAAGGAAATGGTCACTGGAAGTGGAACTGCCCTAGATACTTGGCGGATAAGAAGGATGGCAAAGTGAACAAAGGTATATTTGATATACATGTTATTGATGTGTACTTTACTAGTGTTTATAGAAAACCCCTCGTTATTTGATACTGGTTCAGTTGCTAAGAGTAGTAACTTGAAACAGGAGTTGCGGAATGAACAGAGACTAGTTAACAGTGAAGTGACGATGTGTGTTGGAAGTGGTTCCAAGATTGATATGATCATCATCGCACACTCCATATACTTTTGGGATTAGTGTTGAACCTAAATAAATGTTATTTGGTGTTTGTGTTAAGCATGAATATGATTTGATCATGTTTATTGCAATACGGTTATTCATTTAAAGTCAGAGAATAATTGTTGTTCTGTTTACATGAATAAAACCTTCAATGGTCATACACCCAAGGTGAATGGTTTATTGAATCTCGATCGTAGTGATACGCATATTCATAATATTGATGCCAAAAGATGCAAAGTTAATAATGATAGTGCAACCTATTTGTGGCACTGCCGTTTAGGTCATATTGGTGTAAAGCGCATGAAGAAAATCCATGCTGATGGGCTTTTGGAATCACTTGATTATGAATCAGTTGATGCTTGCGAACCATGCCTCATGGGCAAGATGACTAAGACTACATTCTCCGGAACAATGGAGAGAGCAACAAACTTGTTGGAAATAATACATACTGATGTATGCATTCCGATGAGTGTTGAGGCTCGCGGCAAGTATCGTTATTTTTTGACCTTCACAAATGATTTGAGTAAGATATGGGTATATCTTCTTGATGAAACATAAATCTGGAACATTTGAAAAGTTCAAATAATTTCAGAGCGAAGTGGAAAATAATCGTAACAAGAAAATAAAGTTTCTATGATCTCATCATGGAGGAGAATATTTGAGTTACAAGTTTGGTCTTCATTTGAAACAATGCGGAATAGTTTCGCAACTCACGCTGTCGGTGTTCGGGGAATGGGGGTCCCCAGACTTGCCTGCCTGCGGCCTGCGGCGTGGCTCAAGTGGGGGCCCAGCGCGGCCCATCTTCAT
>NW_025229899.1:3374-12632 GCF_018294505.1 Triticum aestivum | reverse complement strand
AGCTAAAGCTCAAGACCCTCGCGAGGGGCCAAGCCTCGCGGGGCGGACGATAGAAAGCTCCCTTAGAGGCAGCCTCATCAGGCAGGCTCACGAGGAGGCGGAGAGATCAAGGCAGGGGTACTTCGCGAGGAGCCCGTGACACAAGCCATGACGATCGAGACCAGGCGGGCGCCGGCCTGCGTAGTGTCCTTGTTTCCCCTTTGGTGCAAAGGGGGCAAGCACAGGCCACGGCATCGGACAAAGGTTATTCTGGTGAAACGAGACCAAGAGTAGCAGAGCGGCAGGACGGAGGTCACCGTGGAGCCCAAGACGGCGTCATCACCAGTGCTTTTGGCAGCCGAAGACCACCTTTGGTCAGGATAACTTGTACTAGATGTTCCCCTTCAAAATGGCCAATTGTTGGCGCCCTTCCTGCTCGTTATTTGGGGAGAGGCCCAGGGCCTCTATAAACAGAGCTAGCCACCACAGAGTAGAGGATCGATCTAGAGATCGGACAGAAGAGAGGAGAGATCGACACACCTAGACATCTAGAAATCTGGTAGAGCCCTAGCAGAGAGAGAGAGAGAGAGGCGACTGAACTCACCAAAGCAGTTCATCGCACCAGCTCAAGAACACCTCTCGCGAGGCTGTTCTTCCCTTGTACTGTTCATCATCAGCCCCTGAGGCAATCCACCACACCACATACTGGAGTAGGGTATTACACCACAAAGGTGGCCAGAACCAGTATAAACGTCGTGTCCCTTGTGTTGTTCGTTGTTTCCAGCTTAGATCACGTGCGGAGATTGGACGTAGATCAGTAGGGGAGAGATCTCCGCGTGCACCCCAGTGTTCAAACCTCAAGGGTCTGCCGGAACCCGAAATCCGACATTTGGCGCGCCAGGTAGGGGTGCGCCGGAATCTTTCTTCCGTTGTTCGTGTGTGATCTTCCGTCGTGTCCATGGCTGACGCTCGTCGGGCTCGCGCCGAGCGCCGAGCTGCTCTCGCCACCCGCGTCGCCCAGACGGCGCCCGTCGGCGGACGCCCTCGTCGTTCCCCGTCGCCTGTCGCCAACGCCGCCACCGGCCCGGCGGGGAACGAGCAGCAGGCCTCGTCCCAGCATCCTTCAGTACGGCGGGAGGTCTGCACCGCCACACCGTCGCTGACTCCAGCCGCTTCGCCGTCCCACGCCCGTCGTGCCCCCACGGACGTGCACGCCGCGCTGCTCCTGGCGAGAGAGCTCTTGCACAACCGCCCCGTCGATGACCTCTACGAGGACTGGCTCGCCCGCATCACCGAGCTCGTCAGCACCACGAGGGGCTCCCCCTTGCCATCCCTCTCGCCGCCTTGCCCTCCATTCCGCGCAGGAGGCGAGGATCAGGAGGTGCCTCCACCACCTCCTCCCCAAGGAGGCGCCCTGGCTCCAAGGCGCGCAGCCCCAGGGCGAGACCCTCCGTGTCCGGCGCCTGCACAGCAAGAAAGGAGCTGCCAAGAGATCCCTCGTCCCCAAGAAGGTGCTCGCGCGCTCCCAGCGCCGGCGCGCCAAGATCGCGTCCCTGCACCTCCACGCCAAGACCCCGCGCTGCTCCAAGCGGCGGCGCGCGGTAATCCCCAGGAACAAGCCCAACACCAGCAAAAGGCGCCGGTGGCCACGGCAGGCCGCCGTGCCCTCACCCCCGAGCTCCGTGGCGTCCCATGGCCACGCAAGTTCAAGCCTGACCTGCCCCTCACTACGATGGCACGGCGGACCCCGCAGAGTTCCTACAGTTCTACGAGCTATGCATCGAAGCCGCCAACGGAGACGAAAGGGTCATGGCGAACTGGTTTCCCATGGCGCTCAAGGACGGGGCCCGCTCCTGGCTCCTTAACCTGGCTCCTGGCACGATCTCCTCCTGGGACGAGATGCGCACTCGCTTCATCGCCAACTTCTAGGGCACTCGCGACCGGCCCCCGGCCATGAGCGATCTGCGCCGCATCAAGCTGCAGCATGGGGAAACCCTGCAGAAATACATCCAGCGCTTCAACAACGCTCTCCTCAAGATCCCCAAGGTGACTGAATAAGCCATCATCTCGGCCTTCTTTGATGGCGTACGCGACATCAAGATGAAGGAGGAGCTAGCAATCCATGAAGACCTATGCACATCCTGGAGCTGTTCAACTTGGCGACCAAGTGCGCCAGGGCTGAGGAAGGGCGCCTTTCCCTCCTCAAACTCCCGGCTGCCGACCCAGAAGAGAAGAAGCCCGAGGCCAAGGACATGAAGCGCAAGGGGGCTGCCGTGCTAGCAGCGGAACCAGACACCAAGCGAGGCAGGGATCAGCCTGAGTCATCAAAGGGCAGCCGGTACTGCGTGTACCACGACCTCCACACCCACAACACCAACGAATGTCAAGAGCTCAGGGCCGTGAGAGATGGACGTGTCGGCCGATGCCCCGAGCGCAATGACAGGGGCTATGGCCGAGGAGGAGGAAGAGGTGGCGGACGATGGGAAGACCGTGGCCCTCACCAAGGGTGGCGTGACCGACACTCGCGAGGATCGCTGGCAGGACCAGCCTCGCGAGGGAGGCTGGAGAGATCAGCCTCGTGAGGATCGCCCACATGGCAACGCAGGCCTTCCTCCTCTGCCGCCATCGCCAAGGAGGAACGAAGACCAACATCAAGACGAGGGGGCTGGGGGCTTCCAGGAGCCGCACGCAATCGCTTGCATCTTGGGTGGAGCGCAGGCCCCAGCCTCACAGCGCATCTTCAAGAAGTTTGCTCGCGAGGTGAATGCAGTCCTCCCCAAGCTTGAGGCCATGCGCCCTCTCAGGTGGTTTGCGTGCGCTATCACGTTCAGCTCAGCGGATCAGCTCAAGTGCGCGGCAACGGCCGGAGTCCTCCCGATGCTTTGCTCCCCAGTCATCAGCAACGTGCAGGTCACCAGGACCCTCATTGACGGCGGAGCAGGACTCAACGTCCTGTCTGTCGAGACGTTCGACAATCTCCAAGTGCCGTACGATCAGCTTCAGCCGACCAAGCCCTTCTCAGGAGTCACTGATGGTTCCACTGTTCCAATAGGGCAGGTTCGCCTTCCAGTCACCTTCGGGCAGCGCAACAACTACCGCACCGAGCTCATCAACTTTGACGTCGCCCACATTTGTCTGCCATACAACGCCATCCTCGGGTACCCAGCACTGGCCAAGTTCATGGCAGTGACTCACCATGGATACAATGTCCTCAAGATGCCAGGAAGTGGTGGAGTCATCACTGTACCCTGTGAAGAAAGGGACACAGTGTGTTCACTTGAGCGCGTGTTCCAAGCCGCAGCAATCGAAGACCCGGACCATAGAAACCAAAGGCTTCCCGAGGCGACCCTTAAGAAGAAGAAGGTTTCGCCTGGCCCAAGCCATAAGGAGGTAGGAACCTCCGGAGGTGTTGCATCAAGATGTGCGCCCAATCAGGGAGCGCCACCCTCTATCGCATAGGAAGGCGCGCCCGGCGCCCTCCTCAGGCAGGGCTCAGGGGCTCTTTCTTGGAGAGCTACCGACTTTGCCAAGGTCGCGAGGGGGGCGTTCGGGCACCACTTGGAGGGGTACTTCCAGGCACATTTCCTTCAAGAAGGTACAAGGCAAGGAAGACCAAACCCTCAGGAGTTCATCGCAAGAAACACCCAGGAGCTACAGGAGTCGAAAGTCATGCGTGGCAGCCGCCGCTTGCCCGTCGTAGCCCCACATCCAGGCGAGGATGGTGGGATGCGCGTCTGCATCGACGTGCCAGGGCTCAACCGAGCTGCGTCTCAGGAGCGCCTCTGGCCTTCGCGCGTGGGGCATTGCGAGGGTCCACCTCACAGCTACATTTGCATGCCTTTCGGCCTGCCGAACGCGGTCGCCGCTCATCAGTGCCTGCTGAGGAGCATTCTGGAGGCTCAGGAGGTCAGGCATTGTGCGGTCCTGGCGGAGATGGAGATGGCCCTCGGAAACCCACCTGTGCCCCCAGAGCCTCCCGAGACTCCTGGGCCTGGGGGCTCATGAGGATCGACGTCTTCATCGCGCATCGCCCGCTTCTTCAACATCACTTCATCTTCAACGGCACCAGGTGACATCTTTCTAAGTTCTGTTTTAGCTGGGAGCGCCCACAGGGCCGCATCATTCCCAGGTCGCGTGGGTCCGTCCCTGCGGCATGTATCTGTTTTGCTTATGCTCTTTACTTACCTTGTTGGGGGCGCCCCTCGGGCTGCATCATCCCCGAGCTGTTCGGGCCTGGCCCAGCGGCGTTTGCTTTTCTCGCGTCTACTTAAAATGAATTTGCTCTTTCGTGCTTAATTGTCACCTACTACTTATCGCGGACTTCTCTGCTTTCATGCAAAGCGCTTGCACGTTAAAAGGGGGTACCTAAGCATCGCGACTCATGGGCTCCTACTGGCTCTCCAACCCTCACCCCCTGGCCTTGACCCACGGCATCGCGACCTGTCATACCAGCGGCGGCTGAGCTAGCTCGAGGGCCGGGACCTGAAGACGTAGATCATTTGCATTCTAACCACCCTGCAGGAACACACCATTGATAAAGGCCCAGAGCCAGGCGCAACCCGCCTCAAGGTAGGGCCTCGTGAGTCTCGCGCTGGCTCACAAGTGCCTAGATACACCTCTCCTAGCCCTACCGTGCCGGCCACGTGTCAGGGCGGGGCTGTACACGCCCCAGGGGCTCCTCCCGGAGGGGAGCCCCCTCCCACGTACCAATGGAAGCACCATGCTCCGCGCTGGCTGACGACACTACCGAGGAGCGTCTATGCCCGTACACATACGGAAGCGCTATGCTCCGCGTTGGTGATAAACAACTAAGGGCGGCCTATGGCTGTACCAACCTCAGGGAGCCCAGAGCTCAGTGTCTGGCACCATCACAACACCTCCCCTCGGGAGCACCACGCGAGGGGGCTGGACACAGGGGCTACTCCCGGGCCTTGCCCGAGCGCACGCCACCCAGCCAGGTCCCTCGGAGCTGGTCATCACGCGCCCCTCCCCGAGTGGAGCCAAGGTATGGAAACCCGTTTGAACGTCAAGGGGGACTCCTGAGCATCGCGACTCAGGAGCCTAACTTGCCCCGTAGCCCCTCACTCCTTAGTCCCATCCTAGTTTCCGGTCGGGGCTAACGCTGGGTGAGGTATGCGCAGGGCCGGGCCCTGCCGACGCAAAACGACCAATCCACTCCTCGTTCCCCCCTTTCCTACTTGTTGCTTGCGCGTCAAGGGGGACTCCTGAGCATCGCGACTCAGGAGCCTAACTTGCCACGTAGCCCCTCGCTCCTTAGTCCCGTCCTGGTTTCCGGTCGGGGCAAATGCTGGGTGAGGTATGCGCGGGGCTGGGCCCTGCCGACGTAGAGCGCGAGCAAGTAGGGGAGAAAAATGGAAATTCCAGGAAATTCAAAGCAAATATTACAAGCCATAGATTGTTTCACAATGTCAAACACAAGTTTAAACGCCTCCGTGAGGCATGGTGCATGTTGCAGGAATAAAAATAGGAGGGAAGCCGCGAAGGGATCACTCTCCAGTGGCGACGCCGCCTGTGGTGGAGTCACGCTGGACGACTTCACCTCCCGGGGCCGCAGAGCTGGCGGCACCACGCCCGGGCAAGATGCTCAAGGCGCGGAACCTCCCCAGCAAAGCTTCGGCTCGGCCTTTCACGGCCTCAGCGGCAGCGGCGACAAGGTCGCCGCTCACGGGTTCCAGCAGGCTGTCGAAGTCGATGTCGGGGTCACGTAGGTAGACGTGGCTGAGGACATGCGTCAGCGCCGCAGAAGACAGGGCACGCGCCTCAGCCTCGGCCGTGGGGCCAAGGTCGTCTATGACACCTTCAAGCGCACGGACCAGGAAGGGAAGCAGCTTGGCAGGGCCGTCCTCCGCACCGGCCAACGGCTCCTCCAAGCCGCTCTCATAAAGCGTCTTCAGTGCGGCACGAGCCTTCTTCCCCATCTCCGTGAAGGCCACCCGATTCTCCGCCAGGACCTTCGCCTTGGCGTCTAGCTCGGTCCTCTCCGCCTTCAGCGACCGCTCCAGCGTCTCCAATCGGCCATGGCGGTCATCAAGATCGATGTCCCGGTCCTTGACGGTAGCCTCTCGAGCCTTCATCTCCTTCTCTTTCTCCTGGCGGCCGTGGACCTCCTTGGCGAGCTCGTCACGCAGGCCTTGCAGCTCGGTCTCCAGCGCCTCGCAGCGAGCCTTGGCAGCCGCAGCGTCGCGAGCGGCCTTGGCTTGGTTAATGGCCTGCTTCTCCCCATCGGAGGCCGACACGGCCTGGCTCAGTGCTGCTCGGACGGAGGCAGCGGAACGGGCCCAGCCAAAAGCTAGCTCCAGGCGCCCGGCCGCTAGGCGAGGGTCCGCGCTCAGAAGATCCTCCCGCAGCTGGCTCAGTTCGCTGGTGACCTGGTCCAGGATGGTGGCAGAGGGAACAAAATAAGCGGGAACTGGCGGAGCAAGCGAAGAGGACGGTAGCGTGATCACGGCTTGGCAGGAAGGAACCCCTTGGGCCTTGGCTGCCCCAGCTGCAGCATCGAGCGCAGTCGACTCCAGGGTCAGCAGGGCCACGGGGGCTGACTCCTCGCCGAGGCGTCCCAGTCGGCCTCGTGAGGACGGCCGGGCAGGGAAGGCGCGAGCCTCGCCGTCTTCCTCCCCAGTGGACGAAGGCGCCGCCCCGGCAGATGGACTTGCCCCAAGCAGGGCCGCAGAAGCCCCTCTCAACCTCTTCGCCACAGGCGCCAGCCTGACAAAGAATATGGATGTCAAGCCTCGGCGGCAGAAACCAAGCAAAGCACGAATCAAGCACTTACTGGTCGTCGCTCGCGAACTCAAGCAACCTCCGGCCAAACTTGAAGCCCGAGAGCCTGCAACTGGGGTCAGCCTCGGGAGGCCTGGAAGCAGAGGGCACGTCAGGAGGGCTGGAGCTGGCCCCAGACTGCCCAGGGACCAGAGCAGACCCTGGGGGATCCAGCCCCGACCTGCCCTTCCTTGTGACCAAGGGAGAGTCCTCCCCTCCTCGCCTGGCGCCGGCCTCATCGTCGTCCGGCATGGAGCGGAGGGCCTGGGACCTGCGCCAAGGGAAAGACTCCCTCGACTCCTCGCCAGTCGCCTCAGAGTCAGACTCTTCCTCCTCCGCCTGTTCTTCCCCCTCGCTCCCGCTGGAGCTGTCAGAGGACACGTTCACCATCGCCAGCGCCGCAAGACCCTCGGGAGCTTCCGCGGGCACCAGCGCCTCACCATTGAAGGTGGGCATGGCATTCACCACCTGCTCCCAGTCATCACGAAGGAACAGGGGGACGGGGGCGCCCACCGGCTTCGCCACGTCTGCCCCCAACCAAGGAATGGAGGGCCACGACCAGATTCTCGTCGGTCAGGGCCTCAGAGCTTAGGCGCAAGGCGGCGTCCGCTTCCCCAAGCCTCCACAACGGGAGCGAGTGCTCCTGGAGTGGGGCCACCCAATGCTCCAAGAACTCCCTCAGGAGCGTGGCCCCGGTCAGCTTCGCCGCCCCCAAGTTGCTTGGCCTCAGGTCCGCGTTCATCCTCTTCAGCACCGCCTTTGCACGGGGGTCGATGAGCTCCGTGCAGGACCACGCGTTGATAGCCTTGGGCTGCCCCGTAGGCAACGCTAGACGAGGGTGGAGGCGCCCAACGTCCACCATGACCCACTTGCTCCGGACGCCTTCGATTCTCTACCCAGGCTTCGAGATAGCATTGGAATTGGAGTATGCGATGAAGCTCGCACATGCGGAGATATAGCCACCAGAAACCCGGAGGGAAAATAGTGACGCAACAGGGCCACCGAGGGCTTTACCCCGACGTGAGCCTCACAGTAGTAAGAAAAAATTGCTAGAAGAAGAACAGAGTTGGGGTGGAGATGCAGAGCCTGCAAGTTGTACTGGCGGAGAACAGCAAAGAAGAACTCAGAGAAAGGAGGCACCAGACCAGCGACGATGGCACTCACAAAGAGCGGATAGAAGGTGATCCCCTTGCCTTCAGGCTGGTCGGAGCCGGCCTTGAGCACAGTCGCCCCCTTGCTGCCCTGTGCCACCGTCATCAGGCGCGTGAGGGCAAGGTTCTTCTCCGGCAGGTTCAGGGAATCTAGAGCCGGCGAGTACCAGGCCTCAGTCGGGGACTTGCGAGGCGCCATGATGTGTCGGATGAGGAGGATTGAGACAGATCTGGAGGATTTTGGGAGCAAGAAAGAGGAGAGCGAGAAAGGGGATCTAGGGCGACGCGAACGAGAACAAAGCAGGTAAGTCTGGCCTGGGCACCTCTTTTGTCAGATGGACAGTTGTCGAGGCGTCGTGGGGAAGCGCAGACGCCCACGTCCAATCAATCGCCACGCGGTGCCCAAGGTCACAGGCTATTGGGGCCCGCGGCGCTTCACGCTTGCCCCTTCGCTTCCCTGCTAGGCCAAGCCCGGGCACGCCTTGGGCCCGGGGGCTACTGTCGGCGTTCTGGGAACGGGGGTCCCCAGACTTGCCTGCCTGCAGCCTGCGGCGTGGCTCAAGTGGGGGCCCAGCGCAGCCCATCTTCATCAGCTCAAGCTCAAGACCCTCGCGAGGGGCCAAGCCTCGGGGGGCGGACAATAGAAAGCTCCCTCAGAGGCAGCCTCATCAGGCAGGCTCGCGAGGAGGCGAAGAGATCAAGGCAGGGGTACCTCGCGAGGAGCCCGTGACGCAAGCCATGACAATCGAGACCAGGCGGGCGCCAGGCGGGCGCCGGCCTGCACAGTGTCCTTGTTTCCCCTTTGGTGCAAAGGGGGCAAGGACAGGCCAAGGCATTGGGCAAAGGTTACCATTCCGGTGCAACGAGACCAAGACCAGCAGAGCGGCAGGGCGAAGGTCACCGTGGAGCCCAAGACGGCGTCATCACCAGTGCTTTTGGTAGCTGAAGACCACCTTTGGTCAGGATAACTTGTACTAGATGTTCCCCTTCAAAATAGCCAATTGTTGGCGCCCTTCCTGCTCATTATTTGGGGAGAGGCCCAGGGCCTCTATAAATAGAGCTAGCCACCACAGAGTAGAGGATCGATCTAGAGATCGGACAGAAGAGAGGAGAGATCGACACACCTAGACATCTAGAAATCTGGTAGAGCCCTAGCAGAGAGAGAGAAAGAGAGAGAGAGAGAGGCGACTGAACTCACCAAAGCAGTTCATCGCACCAGCTCAAGAACACCTCTCGCGAGGGTGTTCTTCCTTGTACTGTTCATCATCAGCCCCTGAGGCAATCCACCACACCACACACTGGAGTAGGGTATTACACCACAACGGTGGCCCGAACAAGTATAAACCTC
>NW_025229899.1:0-3364 GCF_018294505.1 Triticum aestivum | reverse complement strand
TGCGGCACGAGCCTTCTTCCCCATCTCCGTGAAGGCCACCCGATTCTCCGCCAGGACCTTCGCCTTGGCGTCTAGCTCGGTCCTCTCCGCCTTCAGCGACCGCTCCAGCGTCTCCAATCGGCCATGGCGGTCATCAAGATCGATGTCCCGGTCCTTGACGGTAGCCTCTCGAGCCTTCATCTCCTTCTCTTTCTCCTGGCGGCCGTGGACCTCCTTGGCGAGCTCGTCACGCAGGCCTTGCAGCTCGGTCTCCAGCGCCTCGCAGCGAGCCTTGGCAGCCGCAGCGTCGCGAGCGGCCTTGGCTTGGTTAATGGCCTGCTTCTCCCCATCGGAGGCCGACACGGCCTGGCTCAGTGCTGCTCGGACGGAGGCAGCGGAACGGGCCCAGCCAAAAGCTAGCTCCAGGCGCCCGGCCGCTAGGCGAGGGTCCGCGCTCAGAAGATCCTCCCGCAGCTGGCTCAGTTCGCTGGTGACCTGGTCCAGGATGGTGGCAGAGGGAACAAAATAAGCGGGAACTGGCGGAGCAAGCGAAGAGGACGGTAGCGTGATCACGGCTTGGCAGGAAGGAACCCCTTGGGCCTTGGCTGCCCCAGCTGCAGCATCGAGCGCAGTCGACTCCAGGGTCAGCAGGGCCACGGGGGCTGACTCCTCGCCGAGGCGTCCCAGTCGGCCTCGTGAGGACGGCCGGGCAGGGAAGGCGCGAGCCTCGCCGTCTTCCTCCCCAGTGGACGAAGGCGCCGCCCCGGCAGATGGACTTGCCCCAAGCAGGGCCGCAGAAGCCCCTCTCAACCTCTTCGCCACAGGCGCCAGCCTGACAAAGAATATGGATGTCAAGCCTCGGCGGCAGAAACCAAGCAAAGCACGAATCAAGCACTTACTGGTCGTCGCTCGCGAACTCAAGCAACCTCCGGCCAAACTTGAAGCCCGAGAGCCTGCAACTGGGGTCAGCCTCGGGAGGCCTGGAAGCAGAGGGCACGTCAGGAGGGCTGGAGCTGGCCCCAGACTGCCCAGGGACCAGAGCAGACCCTGGGGGATCCAGCCCCGACCTGCCCTTCCTTGTGACCAAGGGAGAGTCCTCCCCTCCTCGCCTGGCGCCGGCCTCATCGTCGTCCGGCATGGAGCGGAGGGCCTGGGACCTGCGCCAAGGGAAAGACTCCCTCGACTCCTCGCCAGTCGCCTCAGAGTCAGACTCTTCCTCCTCCGCCTGTTCTTCCCCCTCGCTCCCGCTGGAGCTGTCAGAGGACACGTTCACCATCGCCAGCGCCGCAAGACCCTCGGGAGCTTCCGCGGGCACCAGCGCCTCACCATTGAAGGTGGGCATGGCATTCACCACCTGCTCCCAGTCATCACGAAGGAACAGGGGGACGGGGGCGCCCACCGGCTTCGCCACGTCTGCCCCCAACCAAGGAATGGAGGGCCACGACCAGATTCTCGTCGGTCAGGGCCTCAGAGCTTAGGCGCAAGGCGGCGTCCGCTTCCCCAAGCCTCCACAACGGGAGCGAGTGCTCCTGGAGTGGGGCCACCCAATGCTCCAAGAACTCCCTCAGGAGCGTGGCCCCGGTCAGCTTCGCCGCCCCCAAGTTGCTTGGCCTCAGGTCCGCGTTCATCCTCTTCAGCACCGCCTTTGCACGGGGGTCGATGAGCTCCGTGCAGGACCACGCGTTGATAGCCTTGGGCTGCCCCGTAGGCAACGCTAGACGAGGGTGGAGGCGCCCAACGTCCACCATGACCCACTTGCTCCGGACGCCTTCGATTCTCTACCCAGGCTTCGAGATAGCATTGGAATTGGAGTATGCGATGAAGCTCGCACATGCGGAGATATAGCCACCAGAAACCCGGAGGGAAAATAGTGACGCAACAGGGCCACCGAGGGCTTTACCCCGACGTGAGCCTCACAGTAGTAAGAAAAAATCGCTAGAAGAAGAACAGAGTTGGGGTGGAGATGCAGAGCCTGCAAGTTGTACTGGCGGAGAACAGCAAAGAAGAACTCAGAGAAAGGAGGCACCAGACCAGCGACGATGGCACTCACAAAGAGCGGATAGAAGGTGATCCCCTTGCCTTCAGGCTGGTCGGAGCCGGCCTTGAGCACAGTCGCCCCCTTGCTGCCCTGTGCCACCGTCATCAGGCGCGTGAGGGCAAGGTTCTTCTCCGGCAGGTTCAGGGAATCTAGAGCCGGCGAGTACCAGGCCTCGGTCGGGGACTTGCGAGGCGCCATGATGTGTCGGATGAGGAGGATTGAGACAGATCTGGAGGATTTTGGGAGCAAGAAAGAGGAGAGCGAGAAAGGGGATCTAGGGCGACGCGAACGAGAACAAAGCAGGTAAGTCTGGCCTGGGCACCTCTTTTGTCAGATGGACAGTTGTCGAGGCGTCGTGGGGAAGCGCAGACGCCCACGTCCAATCAATCGCCACGCGGTGCCCAAGGTCACAGGCTATTGGGGCCCGCGGCGCTTCACGCTTGCCCCTTCGCTTCCCTGCTAGGCCAAGCCCGGGCACGCCTTGGGCCCGGGGGCTACTGTCGGCGTTCTGGGAACGGGGGTCCCCAGACTTGCCTGCCTGCAGCCTGCGGCGTGGCTCAAGTGGGGGCCCAGCGCAGCCCATCTTCATCAGCTCAAGCTCAAGACCCTCGCGAGGGGCCAAGCCTCGGGGGGCGGACAATAGAAAGCTCCCTCAGAGGCAGCCTCATCAGGCAGGCTCGCGAGGAGGCGAAGAGATCAAGGCAGGGGTACCTCGCGAGGAGCCCGTGACGCAAGCCATGACAATCGAGACCAGGCGGGCGCCAGGCGGGCGCCGGCCTGCACAGTGTCCTTGTTTCCCCTTTGGTGCAAAGGGGGCAAGGACAGGCCAAGGCATTGGGCAAAGGTTACCATTCCGGTGCAACGAGACCAAGACCAGCAGAGCGGCAGGGCGAAGGTCACCGTGGAGCCCAAGACGGCGTCATCACCAGTGCTTTTGGTAGCTGAAGACCACCTTTGGTCAGGATAACTTGTACTAGATGTTCCCCTTCAAAATAGCCAATTGTTGGCGCCCTTCCTGCTCATTATTTGGGGAGAGGCCCAGGGCCTCTATAAATAGAGCTAGCCACCACAGAGTAGAGGATCGATCTAGAGATCGGACAGAAGAGAGGAGAGATCGACACACCTAGACATCTAGAAATCTGGTAGAGCCCTAGCAGAGAGAGAGAAAGAGAGAGAGAGAGAGGCGACTGAACTCACCAAAGCAGTTCATCGCACCAGCTCAAGAACACCTCTCGCGAGGGTGTTCTTCCTTGTACTGTTCATCATCAGCCCCTGAGGCAATCCACCACACCACACACTGGAGTAGGGTATTACACCACAACGGTGGCCCGAACAAGTATAAACCTC
>NW_025229898.1:17507-18140 GCF_018294505.1 Triticum aestivum | reverse complement strand
GAGTAGAGAGGGTCAGGGCAAAAACAGGACGCACTTCGTGTACAAACTGGACAATCTCTTTCGGAGTATCAGGGTTTCGGACGAGAACTCATCTGTTACATGGGCACTTCAATGTTTTTTAAACTTATTTGAACTCCAAATTTTTTTGCGTTCAGTATGCAGCATTTGAAGCGACGTCATCAATTTCCAACATGTTCTGACATCATTTGCTCTTTTTCAATCATTTACCGATTTGTTTAGAGAGCTAAATGACCGTGAAATTGAAAATCACTACAAAATGAACTATGAAAAAGTTGAAACTTGGCATGGTATCATCATTTCACCCACATAGCATGTGCGAAAGAGTAGAGAGGGTCACAGCAAAAACTGGATGCACTTCGTGTACAAACTGGACAATCTCTTTCCTAGTATCAGGATTTCGGACAAAAACTCGTCTGGTACACGGGCACTTCAATGTTTTTTTAAACTTATTTGTAATCTAGAATTTTTTTGCATTCAGTATGCAGCATTCAAAGCGATGTCATCAATTTCCAACATGTTCTGACATCATTTGTTGTTTTTCAGTCATTTACCGATTTGTTTAGAGAGCTAAATGACCGTGAAATTGAAAATCGCTAAAAAATGAACTCTCAA
>NW_025229898.1:14240-15411 GCF_018294505.1 Triticum aestivum | reverse complement strand
CACAATGGACAATCTCTTTCGGAGTATCAGGGTTTCGGACGAGAACTCATCTGCTACACGGGCACTTCAATGTTTTTAAAACTTATTTGAAATCCAGAATTTTTTTGCGTTCAATATGCAGCATTCAAAGCGACGTCATCAATTTCCAACACGTTCTCACATCATTTGTTGTTTTTTAGTCATTTACCGATTTGTTTAGAGAGCTAAATGACCGTGAAATTGAAAATCACTAAAAAATGAACTCTGAAAATGTTGAAACTTGGCATGGTATCATCATTTCACCCGCATAGCATGTGCGAAAGAGTAGAGAGGGTCACGGCAAAAACTAGACGCACTTCGTGTACAAACTGGACAATCTCTTTCGGAGTACCAGGATTTTGGACGAAAACTCGTCTGCTACACGGGCACTTCAATGTTTTTTAAACTTATTTGAAATCCAGAATTTTTTGCGTTCAGTATGCAGGATTCAAAGCGATGTCATCAATTTCCAACATGTTCTGACATCATTTGTTGTTTTTCAGTCATTTACCGATTTGTTTAGAGAGCTAAATGGCCGTGAAATTGAAAATCACTAAAAAATGAACTCTGAAAATGTTGAAACTTGGCATGGTATCATCATTTCACCCGCATAGCATGTGCGAAAGAGTAGAGAGGGTCACGGCAAAAACTGGACGCACTTCGTGTACACACTGGACAATCTCTTTCGGAGTATCAGGGTTTCAGACAAGAACTCATCTGTTACACGGGCACTTCAATGCTTATTAAACTTATTTGAAATCCCAACTTCTTTTGCGTTCAATATGCAGCATTCAAAGCGACGTCATCAATTTCCAACACGTTCTGACATCATTTGTTGTTTTTCAGTCATTTACCGATTTGTTTAGAGAGCTAAATGACCGTGAAATTGAAAATTACTAAAAAATGAACTCTGAAAATGTTGAAACTTGGCATGGTATCATCATTTCACCCGCATAGCATGTGCGAAAGAGTAGAGAGGGTCACGGTAAAAACTGGACGCACTTCGTGTACAAACTGGATAATCTCTTTCGGAGTATCAGGATTTTGGACGAAAACTCGTCTGCTACACGGGCACTTCAATGTTTTTTAAACTTATTTGAAATCCAGAATTTTTTTGCATTCAGTATGCAGCATTCAAAGCGATGTCATCAAT
>NW_025229898.1:13074-14077 GCF_018294505.1 Triticum aestivum | reverse complement strand
GCACTTCGTGTACAAACTGGACAATCTCTTTCGGAGTATCAGGGTTTCGGACGAGAACTCATCTGTTACATGGGCACTTCAATGCTTTTTAAACTTATTTGAAATCCCAATTTCTTTTGCGTTCAATATACAGCATTCAAAGCGACATCATAAATTTCCAACACGTTCTGACATCATTTGCTGTTTTTCAGTCATTTACCGATTTGTTTAGAGAGCTAAATGACCGTGAAATTGAAAATCACTACAAAATGAACTATGAAAAAGTTGAAACTTGGCATGGTATCATCATTTCACCCACATAGCATGTGCGAAACAGCAGAGAGGGTCATGGCAAAAACTGGACGCACTTGGTGTACAAACTGGACAATCTCTTTCGGAGTATCAGGATTCCGTACGAAAACTCATCTGCTACACGGGTACTTCAATGTTTTTTAAACTTATTTAAAATCCAGAACTTTTTTGCGTTCAGTATGCATCACTCAAAGCGATGTCATCAATTTCCAACATGTTCTGAGATCATTTGTTGTTTTTCAGTCATTCACCAATTTGTTTAGAGAGCTAAATGACCGTGAAGTTGAAAATCACTAAAAAAATGAACTTTGAAAATGTTCAAACTTGGCATGGTATCATCATTTCACCCACATAGCATGTGCGAAAGAGTAGAGAGGGTCACAGCAAAAACTGGACGCACTTCGTGTACAAACTGGACAATCTTTTGCAGAGTATCAGGGTTTCGGACGAGAACTCATCTGTTACACTGGCACTTCAATGCTTTTTAAACTTATTTGAAATCCCAACTTCTTTTGCGTTCAATATGCAGCATTCAAAGCGACATCATCAATTTCCAACACGTTCTGACATCATTTGCTGTTTTTCAGTCATTTACCGATTTGTTTACAGAGCTAAATGACCGTGAAATTGAAAAAAACTAAAAAATGAACTCTGAAAATGTTGAAACTTGGCATGGTATCATCATTTCACCCGCATAGCATGTGCGAAAGAG
>NW_025229898.1:8497-13064 GCF_018294505.1 Triticum aestivum | reverse complement strand
TAAATGACCGTGAAATTGAAAAAAACTAAAAAATGAACTCTAAAAATGTTGAAACTTGGCATGGTATCATCATTTCACCCGCATAGCATGTGCGAAAGAGTAGAGAGGGTCACGGCAAAAACAGGACGCACTTCATTTACAAACTGGACAATCTCTTTCGGAGTATCAGGGTTTCGGACGAGAACTCATCTGTTACACGGGCACTTCCATGCTTTTTAAACTTATCTGAAATCCCAATTTCTTTTGCGTTCAATATGCAGCATTCAAAGCGACGTCATCAATTTCCAACACGTTCTGACATCATTTGCTGTTTTTCAGTCATTTACCGATTTGTTTAGAGAGCTAAATGACCGTGAAATTGAAAATCACTACAAAATGAACTATGAAAAAGTTGAAACTTGGCATGGTATCATCATTTCACCCACATAGCATGTGCGAAAGAGTAGAGAGGGTCACGGCAAAAACTGGACGCACTTCGTGTACAAACTGGACAATCTCTTTCGAAGTATCAGGATTTCGTACGAAAACTCATCTGCTACACGGGCACTTCAATGTTTTTTAAACTTATTTGAAATCCAGATTTTTTTTGCGTTCAGTATGCATCACTCAAAGCGATGTCATCAATTTCCAACACGTTCTGAGATAATTTGTTGTTTTTCAGTCATTTACCGATTTGTTTAGAGAGCTAAATGACCGTGAAGTTGAAAATCACTAAAAAATGAACTCTGAAAATGTTGAAACTTGGCATGGTATCATCATTTCACCCGCATAACTCTAAAAATGTTGTTTTTCAATTCTTTTTGCGTTCAATATGCAACATTCAAAGCGATGTCATCAATTTCCAACACGTTCTGACATCATTTGTTGTTTTTCAGTCATTTACCGATTTGTTTAGAGAGCTAAATGACCGTGAAATTGAAAAAAACTAAAAAATGAACTCTGAAAATGTTGAAACTTGGCATGGTATCCTCATTTCACCCGCATAGTATGTGCGAAAGAGTAGAGAGGGTCACGGCAAAAACAGGACGCACTTCATTTACAAACTGAACAATCTCTTTCGGAGTATCAGGGTTTCGGACGAGAACTCATTTGTTACACGGGCACTTCCATGCTTTTTAAACTTATTTGAAATCCCAATTTCTTTTGCGTTCAATATGTAGCATTCAAAGCGGCGTCATCAATTTCCAACACGTTCTGACATCATTTGTTGTTTTCAGTCATTTACCGATTTGTTTAGAGAGCTAAATGACCGTGAAATTGAAAATCAATACAAAATGAACTATGAAAAAGTTGAAACTTGGCATGGTATCATCATTTCACCCACATAGCATGTGCGAAAGAGTAGAGAGGGTCACGGCAAAAACTGGACGCACTTCATGTACAAACTGGACAATCTCTTTCGAAGTATCAGGATTTCATACGAAAACTCATTTGCTACACGGGCACTTCAATGTTTTTTAAAATTATTTGAAATCCAGAATTTTTTTGCGTTCAGTATGCATCACTCAAAGCGATGTCATCAATTTCCAACACGTTCTGAGATCATTTGTTGTTTTTCGGTCATTCACCAATTTGTTTAGAGAGCTAAATGACCGTGAAGTTGAAAGTCACTAAAAAATGAACTCTGAAAATGTTGAAAACTTGGCATGGTATCATCATTTCACCCGCATAGCATGTGCGAAAGAGTAGAGAGGGTCACGGCAAAAACTGGACGCACTTCGTGTACAAACTGGATAATCTCTTTCGGAGTATCAGGGTTTCGGACGAGAACTCATCTATTACACGGGCACTTCAATGCTTTTTAAACTTATTTGCAATCCCAACTTCTTTTGTGTTCAATATGCAGCATTCAAAGCGACGTCATCAATTTCCAACACGTTCTGACATCATTTGCTGTTTTTCAGTCATTTACCGATTTGTTTAGGGAGCTAAATGACCGTGAAATTGAAAATCACTACAAAAAGAACTCTGAAAATGGTGAAACTTGGCATGGTATCATCATTTCACCTGCATAGCATGTGCAAAAGAGTAGAGAGGGTCACGGCAAAAACTAGATGCACTTCGTGTACAAACTGGACAATCTCTTTCAGAGTATTAGTGTTTCGGACAAGAACTCATCTGTTACACAGGTACTTCAATGTTTTTTAAACTTATTTAAAATCCAGACTTTTTTGCATTCAGTATGCAGCATTCAAAGCGAAGTCATCAATTTCCAACACGTTCTGACATCATTTGCTATTTTTCAGTCATTTACCGATTTGTTTAGAGAGCTAACCGACCGTGAAATTGAAAATCACTACAAAATGAACTCTGAAAATGTTGAAACTTGGCATGGTAGCATCATTTCACCTGCATAGCATGTGCGAAAGAGTAGAGAGGGTCAGGGCAAAAATTGGACGCACTTCGTGTACAAACTGGACAATCCCTTTCGGAGTATTAGGGTTTCGGACTAGAACTCATCTGTTACATGGGCACTTCAATGTTTTTTAAACTTATTTGAACTCCAGATTTTTTTGCATTCAGTATGCAGCATTTGAAGCGACGTCATCAATTTCCAACACGTTCTGACATAATTTGTTGTTTTTCAGTCATTTACCGATTTGTTTAGAGAGCTAAATGACCGTGAAATTGAAAATCACTACAAAGTGAACTATGAAAAAGTTGAAACTTGGCATGGTATCATCATTTCACCCACATAGCATGTGCGAAAGAGTAGAGAGGGTCACGGCAAAAACTGGACGCACTTCGTGCACAAACTGGACAATCTCTTTCCTAGTATCAGGATTTCGGACGAAAACTCGTCTGCTACACGGGCACTTCAATGTTTTTAAACTTATTTGTAATCCAGAATTTTTTTGCATTCAGTATGCAGCATTCAAAGCGATGTCATCAATTTTCAACATGTTCTGACATCATTTGTTGTTTTTCAGTCATTTACCAATTTGTTTAGAGAGCTAAATGACCGTGAAATTGAAAATCACTAAAAAATGAACTCTGAAAATGTTGAAACTTGGCATGGTATCATCATCTCACCCGCATAGCATGTGCGAAAGAGTAGAGAGGGTCACCGCAAAAACTGGACGCACTTCGTGTACAAGCTGGACAATCTCTTTCGGAGTATCAAGATTTGGGACGGAAACTCGTCTGCTACACGGGCACTTCAATGTTTTTTAAACTTATTTGAAATCCAGAATTTTTATGCGTTCAGTATGCAGCATTCAAAGCAATGTCATCAATTTCCAACACGTTCTGACATCATTTGTTGTTTTTTAGTCATTTTTCGATTTTTTTAGAGAGCTAAATGTCCGTGAAATTGAAAATCACTAAAAAATGAACTCTGAAAATGTTGAAACTTGGCATGGTATCATCATTTCACCCACATAGCATGTGCGAAAGAGTAGAGAGGGTCACGGCAAAAACTGGACGCACTTCGTGTACACACTGGACAATCTCTTTCGGAGTATCAGGATTTTGGACGAAAACTCGTCTTCTACACGGGCACTTCAATGTTTTTTAAACTTATTTGAAATCCAGATTTTTTTTGCGTTCAGTATGCAGCATTCAAAGTGATGTCATCAATTTCCAACACGTTCTAACATCATTTGTTGTTTTTCAGTCATTCACCGATTTGTTTAGAGAGCTAAATGACCGTGAAATTGAAAATCACTAAAAAATGAACTCTGAAAATGGTGAAACTTGGCATGGTATCATCATTTCACCCTCATAGCATTTGCGAAAGAGTAGAGAGGGTCACGGCAAAAACTCATCTGTTACACGGGCACTTCAATGTTTTTTAAACTTATTTGAAATCCAGATTTTTTTGCATTCAGTACGCAGCATTCAAAGCGAAGTCATCAATTTCGAACATGTTCTGACATCATTTGCTATTTTTTAGTCATTTACCGATTTGTTTAGAGAGCTAACCGACCGTGAAATTGAAAATCACTACAAAATGAACTCTGAAAATGTTGAAACTTGGCATGGTATCATCATTTCACCCGCATAGCATGTGCGAAAGAGTAGAGAGGGTCAGGGCAAAAACCGGACGCACTTCGTGTACAAACTGGACAATCTCTTTCGGAGTATCAGGGTTTCGGACGAGAACTCATCTGTTACATGGGAACTTCAATGTTTTTTAAACTTATTTGAACTCCAGATTTTTTTGCGTTCAGTATGCAGCATTTGAAGCGACGTCATCAATTTCCAACACGTTCTGACATCATTTGTTGTTTTTCAGTCATTTACCGATTTGTTTAGAGAGCTAAATGACCTTGAAATTGAAAATCACTACAAAATGAACTATGAAAAAGTTGAAACATGGCATGGTATCATCATTTCACCCACATAGCATGTGCGAAAGAGTAGAGAGGGTCACGGCAAAAACTGGACGCACTTCGTGTACAAACTGGACAATCTCTTTCTATCAGGATTTCGAACGAAAACTCGTCTGCTACACGGGCACTTCAATGTTTTTTAAACTTATTTGTAATCCAGATTTTTTTTGCATTCAGTATGCAGCATTCAAAGCGATGTCATCAATTTCCAACATGTTCTGACATCATTTGTT
>NW_025229898.1:6001-7391 GCF_018294505.1 Triticum aestivum | reverse complement strand
CCCGCATAGCAAGTGCGAAAGAGTAGAGAGGGTCACGGCAAAAACTAGATGCACTTCCTATACAAACTGGACAATCTCTTTCAGAGTATTAGTGTTTCGGACAAGAACTCATCTGTTACACGGGCACTTCAATGTTTTTTAAACTTATTTGAAATCCAGATTTTTTTTGCATTCAGTATGTAGCATTCAAAGCGAAGTCATCAATTTCCAACACGTTCTGACATCATTTGCTATTTTTCAGTCATTTACCAATTTGTTTAGAGAGGTAACCGGCCGTGAAATTGAAAATCACTACAAAATGAACTCTAAAAATGTTGAAACTTGGCATGGTATCATCATTTCACCCGCATAGCATGTGAGAAAGAGTAGAGAGGGCCAGGGCAAAAACTGGACGCATTTCGTGTACAAACTGGACTATCTCTTTCGTAGTATCAGGGTTTCGGACGAGAACTCATCTCTTAGATGGGCACTTCAATGTTTTTTAAACTTATTTGAACTCCAGATTTTTTTGCGTTCAGTATGCAGCATTTGAAGCGACATCATCAATTTCCAACACGTTCTGACATCATTTGCTGTTTTTCAGTCATTTACCGATTTGTTTAGAGAGCTAAATGATCGTGAAATTGAAAATCACTACAAAATGAACTATGAAAAAGTTGAAACTTGGCATGGTATCATCATTTCACCCACATAGCATGTGCGAAAGAGTAGAGAGGGTCACGGCAAAAATTGGACGCACTTCATGTACAAACTGGACAATCTCTTTCCTAGTATCAGGATTTCGGACGAAAATTCGTCTGCTACACGGGCACTTCAATATTTTTTAAACTTATTTGTAATCCAGAATTTTTTTGCATTTAGTATGCAGCATTCAAAGCGATGTCATCAATTTCCAACATGTTCTGACATCATTTGTTGTTTTTCAGTCATTTACCCATTTGTTTGGAGAGCTAAATGACCGTGAAATTGAAAATCACTAAAAAATGAACTCTGAAAATGTTGAAACTTGGCATGGTATCATCATTTCACCCGCATAGCATGTGCGAAAGAGTAGAGAGGGTCAAGGCAAAAACTGGACGCACTTCATGTACAAACTAGACAATCTCTTTCGGAGTATCAGGATTTCGGACGAAAACTCGTCTGCTACACGGGCACTTCAATGTTTTTGAAACTTATTTGAAATCCAGAATTTTTTTGCGTTCAGTATGCAGCATTCAAAGTGATGTCATCAATTTCCAACACGTTCTGACATCATTTGTTGTTTTTCAGTCATTTACCGATTTGTTTAGAGAGCTAAATGACCGTGAAATTGAAAATCACTAAACAATGAACTCTGAAAATGCTGAAACTTGGTATGGTATCATCATTTCACCCGCATAGCATGTGCGAA
>NW_025229898.1:1632-5079 GCF_018294505.1 Triticum aestivum | reverse complement strand
CAGGATTTTGGACGAAAACTCGTCTGCTACACGGGCACTTCAATGTTTTTTAAACTTATTTGAAATCCAGAATTTTTTTGCGTTCAGTATGCAGCATTCAAAGCGATGTCATCAATTTCCAACACGTTCTGACATCATTTGTTGTTTTTCAGTCATTTACCGATTTGTTTAGAGAGCTAAATGACCGTGAAATTGAAAATCACTAAAAAATGAACTCTGAAAATGTTGAAACTTGGCATGGTATCATCCTTTCACCCGCATAGCATGTGCGAAAGAGTAGAGAGGGTCACGGCAAAAACTGGACGCACTTCGTGTACACACTGGACAATCTCTTTCGGAGTATCAGGGTTTCGGACGAGAACTTATCTGTTACACGGGCACTTCAATGCTTTTTAAACTTATTTGAAATCCAAACTTCTTTTGCGTTCAATATGCAGCATTCAGAGCGACATCATCAATTTCCAACACGTTCTGACATCATTTGCTGTTTTTAGTCATTTACCGATTTGTTTAGAGAGCTAAATGACCGTGAAATTGAAAATCACTACAAAATGAACTCTGAAAATGGTGAAACTTGGCATGGTATCATCATTTCACCCGCATAGCTTTTGCGAAATAGTAGAGAGGGTCACGGCAAAAACTAGATGCACTTCGTGTACAAACTGGACAATCTCTTTTAGAGTATTAGTGTTTCGGACAAGAACTCATCTGTTACACGGGCACTTCAATGTTTTTTAAACTTATTTGAAATCCAGATTTTTTTGCATTTAGTATGCAGCACTCAAAGCAAAGTCATCAATTTCCAACACGTTCTGTCATCATTTGCTATTTTTCAGTCATTTACCGATTTGTTTAGAGAGCTAACCAACCGTGAAATTGAAAATCACTACAAAATGAACTCTGAAAACGTTGAAACTTGGCATGGTATCATCATTTCACCCGCATAGCATGTGCGAAAGAGTAGAGAGGGTCAGGGCAAAAACTGGACGCACTTCGTGTACAAACTGGACAATCTCTTTCGGAGTATCAGGGTTTCGGACGAGAACTCATCTGTTACATGGGCACTTCAATGTTTTTTAAACTTATTTGAACTCCAGATTTTTTTGCGTTCAGTATGCAGCATTTGAAGCGACGTCATCAATTTCCAACACGTTCTGACATCATTTGCTGTTTTTCAGTCATTTACCGATTTGTTTAGAGAGCTAAATGACCTTGAAATTGAAAATCACTACAAAATGAACTATGAAAAAGTTGAAACTTGGCATGGTATCATCATTTCACCCACATAGCATGTGCAAAAGAGTAGAGAGGGTCACGGCGAAAGCTGGACGCACTTCGTGTACAAACTGGACAATCTCTTTCTATCAGGATTTCGGACGAAAACTCGTCTGCTACACTGGCACTTCAATGTTTTTTAAACTTATTTGTAATCCAGAATTTTTTGCATTCAGTATGCAGCACTCAAAGCAAAGTCATCAATTTCCAACACGTTCTGTCATCATTTGCTATTTTTCAGTCATTTACCGATTTGTTTAGAGAGCTAACCAACCGTGAAATTGAAAATCACTACAAAATGAACTCTGAAAACGTTGAAACTTGGCATGGTATCATCATTTCACCCGCATAGCATGTGCGAAAGAGTAGAGAGGGTCAGGGCAAAAACTGGACGCACTTCGTGTACAAACTGGACAATCTCTTTCGGAGTATAAGGGTTTCGGACGAGAACTCATCTGTTACATGGGCATTTCAATGTTTTTTAAACTTATTTGAGCTCCAGATTTTTTGGCGTTCAGTATGCAGCATTTGAAGCGACGTCATCAATTTCCAACACGTTCTGACATCATTTGCTGTTTTTCAGTCATTTACCGATTTGTTTAGAGAGCTAAATGACCTTGAAATTGAAAATCACTACAAAATGAACTATGAAAAAGTTGAAACTTGGCATGGTATCATCATTTCACCCACATAGCATGTGCGAAAGAGTAGAGAGGGTCACGGCAAAAACTGGACGCACTTCGTGTACAAACTGGACAATCTCTTTCTATAGGATTTCGGACGAAAACTCGTCTGCTAGACGGGCACTTCAATGTTTTTTCAACTTATTTGTAATCCAGAATTTTTTGCATTCAGTATGCAGCACTCAAAGAAAAGTCATCAATTTCCAACACGTTCTGTCATCATTTGCTATTTTTCAGTCATTTACCGATTTGTTTAGAAAGCTAACCAACCGTGAAATTGAAAATCACTACAAAATGAACTCTGAAAACGTTGAAACTTCGCATGGTATCATCATTCCACCCGCATAGCATGTGCGAAAGAGTAGAGAGGGTCAGGGCAAAAACTGGACGCACTTCGTGTACAAACTGGACAATCTCTTTCGGAGTATCAGGGTTTCGGACGAGAACTCATCTGTTACATGGGCACTTCAATGTTTTTTAAACTTATTTGAACTCCAGATTTTTTTGCGTTCAGTATGCAGCATTTGAAGCGACGTCATCAATTTCCAACACGTTCTGACATCATTTGCTGTTTTCAGTCATTTACCGATTTGTTTAGAGAGCTAAATGACCGTGAAATTGAAAATCACTACAAAATGAACTATGAAAAAGTTGAAACTTGGCATGGTATCATCATTTCACCCACATAGCATGTGCAAAAGAGTAGAGAGGGTCACGGCAAAAACTGGACGCACTTCGTGTACAACCTGGACAATCTCTTTCCTAGTATCAGGATTTCGGACGAAAACTCGTCTGCTACACGGGCACTTCAATGTTTTTAAACTTATTTGTAATCCAGAATTTTTTTGCATTCAGTATGCAACATTCAAAGCGATGTCATCAATTTCCAACACGTTCTGACATCATTTGTTGTTTTTCAGTCATTTACCAATTTGTTTAGAGAGCTAAATGACCGTGAAATTGAAAATCACTAAAAAAATGAACGCTGAAAATGTTGAAACTTGGCATGGTATCATCATTTCACCCGCATAGCATGTGCGAAAGAGTAGAGAGGGTCACGGTAAAAACTGGACGCACTTCATGTTCACACTGGACAATCTCTTTCGGAGTATCAGGGTTTCGGACGAGAACTCATCTGTTACACGGGCACTTCAATGATTTTTAAAATTATTTGAAATCCCAACTTCGTTTGCGTTCAATATGCAGCATTCAAAGTGACGTCATCAATTTCCAACATGTTCTGACATCATTTGCTGTTTTTCAGTCATTTACCAATTTGTTTAGAGAGCTAAATGACCGTGAAATTGAAAATCACTACAAAATGAACTATGAAAAAGTTGAAACTTGGCATGGTGTCATCATTTCACCCGCATAGCATGTGCAAAAGAGTAGAGAGGGTCACGGCAAAAACTGGACGCACTTCGTGTACAAACTGGACAATCTCTTTCGGAGTATCAGGATTTTGGACGAAAACTCGTCTGCTACACGG
>NW_025229898.1:0-1374 GCF_018294505.1 Triticum aestivum | reverse complement strand
AAAATGAACTCTGAAAATGTTGAAACTTGGCATGGTATCATCATTTCACCCGCATAGCATGTGCGAAAGAGTAGAGAGGGTCACGGCAAAAACTGGACGCACTTCGTGTACACACTGGACAATGTCTTTCGGAGTATCAGGATTTTGGACGAAAACTCGTCTCCTACACGGGCACTTCAATGTTTTTTACACTTATTTGAAATCCAGAATTTTTTGCGTTTAGTATGCAGCATTCAAAGCGATGTCATCAATTTCCAACACGTTCTGACATCATTTGTTGTTTTTCGGTCATTTACCGATTTGTTTAGAGAGCTAAATGACCGTGAAATTGAAAATCACTAAAAAATGAACTCTGAAAATGTTGAAACTTGGCATGGTATCATCATTTCACCCGCATAGCATGTGCCAAAGAGTAGAGAGGGTCACGGCAAAAACTGGACGCACTTCGTGTACACATTGGACAATCTCTTTCGGAGTATCAGGGTTTCGGACGAGAACTCATCTGTTACACGGGCACTTCAATGCTTTTTAAACTTATTTGAAATCCCAACTTCTTTTATGTTCAATATGTAGCATTTAAAGCGACGTCATCAATTTCCAACACGTTCTGACATCATTTGCTGTTTTTCAGTCATTTACCGATTTGTTTAGAGAGCTAAATGACCGTGAAATTGAAAATCACTACAAAATGAACTCTGAAAATGGTGAAACTTGGCATGGTATCATCATTTCACCCGCATAGCATGTGCGAAAGAGTAGAGAGGGTCACGGCAAAAACTAGATGCACTTCATGTACAAACTGGACTATCTCTTTCAGAGTATTAGTGTTTCGGACAAGAACTCATCTGTTACACGGGCACCTCAATGTTTTTTAAACTTATTTGAAATCCAGATTTTTTTTTGCATTCAGTATGCAGCATTCAAAGCGAAGTCATCAATTTCCAACACGTTCTGACATCATTTGCTATTTTTCAGTCATTTACCGATTTGTTTAGAGAGCTAACCGACCATGAAATTGAAAATCACTACAAAATGAACTCTGAAAATGTTGAAACTTGGCATGGTATCATCATTTCACCCGCATAGCATGTGCGAAAGAGTAGAGAGGGTCACGGCAAAAACTGGACGCACTTCGTGTACACACTGGACAATGTCTTTCGGAGTATCAGGATTTTGGACGAAAACTCGTCTCCTACACGGGCACTTCAATGTTTTTTACACTTATTTGAAATCCAGAATTTTTTGCGTTTAGTATGCAGCATTCAAAGCGATGTCATCAATTTCCAACACGTTCTGACATCATTTGTTGTTTTTCGGTCATTTACCGATTTGTTTAGAGAGCTAAATGACCGTGAAATTGAAAATCACTAAAAA
>NW_025229897.1:16617-18170 GCF_018294505.1 Triticum aestivum | reverse complement strand
CGTACGGAATGCAAAAAAAGTCTGGAGTTGTAATAAGTTTAAAAAAATGAAGTGCCAGTGTAACAGATGAGTTCTCGTCCGAAACCCTGATACTCCGAAAGAGATTGTCCAGTTTGTACACGAAGTGCGTCAAGTTTTTGCCGTAACCCTCTCTACTCTTTTGCACATGTGTGGGTGAAATGATGATACCATGCCAAGTTTCGACATTTTCATAGTTCATTTTGTAGTGATTTTCAATTTCACGGTCATTTAGCTCTCTAAACAAATCGGTAAATGACTGAAAAATAGCAAATGATGTCAGAAAGTGTTGAAAATTGATGACGTCGCTTTGAATGGTGCGTACGGAACACAAAAAAAATCTTGAGTTGTAATAAGTTTAAAAAAATTAAGTGATAGTGTAACAGATGAATTCTCGTCCGAAACCCTGATACTCCGAAAGAGATTGTCCAGTTTGTACACGAAGTGCGTCCAGTTTTTTCCGTAACCCTCTCTACTCTTTTGCACATGCTATGTGGGTGAAATGATGATACCATGCCAAGTTTCGACATTTTCAGAGTTCATTTTGTAGTAATTTTCAATTTCACGGTCATTTAGCTCTCTAAACAAATCAGTAAATGACTAAAAATAGCAAATGATGTCAGAAAGTTTTGAAAATTGATGACATCGCTTTCAATGGTGTGTACGGAACGCAAAAAAGTCTGGAGTTGTAATAAGTTTAAAAAAATGAAGTGTCGATGTAACAGATGAGTTCTCGTACGAAACCCTGATACTTCGAAAGAGATTGTCCAGTTTGTACACGAAGTGCGTCAAGTTTTTGCCGTAACCCTCTCTACTCTTTTGCACATGCTATTTGGGTGAAATGATGATACCATGCCAAGTTTCGACATTTTCAGAGTTCATTTTGTAGTGATTTTCAATTTCACGGTCATTTAGCTCTCTAAACAAATCGGTAAATGACTGAAAAATAGCAAATGATGTCAGAAAGTGTTGAAAATTGATGACGTTGCTTTGAATGGTGCGTACGGAAAGCAAAAAAGTCTGGATTTGTAATAAGTTTAAAAAAATGATGTGCCCATGTAACAGATGAGTTCTTGTCAGAAACACTGATACTTCGAAAGAGATTGTCCAGTTTGTACACGAAGGGCGTCCAGTTTCTGCCGTAACCCTCTCTACTCTTTTGCACATGCTATTTGGGTGAAATGATGATACCATGCCAAGTTTCTACATTTTTAGAGTTCATTTTGTAGTGATTTTCAATTTCACGGTCATTTAGCTCTCTAAACAAATCGGTAAATGACTGAAAAATAGCAAATGATGTCAGAAAGTGTTGAAAATTGATGACGTTGCTTTGAATGGTGCGTACGGAATGCAAAAAAGTCTGGATTTGTAATAAGTTTAAAAAAATGATGTGCCCATGTAACAGATGAGTTCTCGTCAGAAACACTGATACTTCGAAAGAGATTGTCCAGTTTGTACACGAAGTGCGTCCAGTTTCTGTCGTAACCCTCTCTACTCTTTTGCACATGCTATGTGAGTGAAATGATGATACCATG
>NW_025229897.1:15100-15893 GCF_018294505.1 Triticum aestivum | reverse complement strand
TCACGTCGCTTTGAATGGTGCGTACGGAACGCAAAAAAGTCTGGAGTTGTAATAAGTTTAAAAAAATGAAGTGCCAACGTAACAGATGCGTTCTCGTCCGAAACCCTGATACATCGAAAGAGACTGTCCAGTTTGTACACGAAGTGCGTCCAGTTTTTGCCGTAACCCTCTCTACTCTTTTGCACATGCTATGTGGGTGAAATGATGATACCATGCCAAGTTTTGACATTTTCAGAGTTCATTTTGTAGTGATTTTCAATTTCACGGTCATTTAGCTCTCTAACAAATCGGTAAATGACTAAAAAATAGCCAATGATGTCAGAAAGTTTTGAAACTTGATGACGTCGCTTTGAATGGTTTGTACGGAACGCAAAAAAGTCTGGAGTTGTAATAAGTTTAAAAAATGAAGTACCCATGTAATAGATGAGTTCTCGTCAGATACCATGATACTTCGAAAGAGATTGTCCAGTTTGTACACGAAGTGCGTCCAGTTTTTGCCATAACCCTCTCTACTCTTTTGCACATGCTATGTGGGTGAAATGATGATACCATGCGAAGTTTTGACATTTTCAGAGTTCATTTTGTAGTGATTTTCAATTTCACGGTCATTTAGCTCTCTAAACAAATCGGTAAATGACTGAAAAATAGCCAATGATGTCAGAAAGTTTTGAAAATTGATGACGTCGCTTTGAATGGTGTGTACGGAACACAAAAAAGTCTAGAGTTGTAATAAGTTTAAAAAAATTAAGTGCCCATGTAACAGATGAGTTCTCGTCAGAAACCCTGATACTTC
>NW_025229897.1:9874-12040 GCF_018294505.1 Triticum aestivum | reverse complement strand
GATTTTCAATTTCACGGTCATTTAGCTCTCTAAACAAATCGGTAAATGACTGAAAAATAGCAAATGATGTCAGAAAGTGTTGAAAATTGATGACGTCGCTTTGAATGGTGCGTACGGAACGCAAAAAATATCTTGAGTTGTAATAAGTTTAAAAAAATTAAGTGATAGTGTAACAGATGAGTTCTCGTCCGAAACCTTGATACTCCGAAAGAGATTGTCCAGTTTGTACACGAAGTGCATCGAGTTTTTTCCGTAACCCTCTCTACTCTTTTGGACATGCTATGTGGGTGAAATGATGATACCATGCCAAGTTTCGACATTTTCAGAGTTCATTTTGTAGTAATTTTCAATTTCACGGTCATTTAGCTCTCTAAACAAATCAGTAAATGACTGAAAAATAGCCAATGATGTCAGAAAGTTTTGAAAATTGACAACGTCGCTTTGAATGGTGTGTACGGAACGCAAAAAAGTCTGGAGTTGTAATAAGATTAAAAAAATGAAGTGCCAACGTAACATATGAGTTCTCGTCCGAAACCCTGATACTTCGAAAGAGATTGTCCAGTTTGTACACGAAGTGTGTCCAGTTTTTGTCGTAACCCTCTCTACTCTTTTGCACATGCTATGTGGGTGAAATGATGATACCATGCCAAGTTTCGACATTTTCAGAGTTCATTTTGTAGTGATTTTCAATTTCACGGTCATTTAGCTCTCTAAACAAATCGGTAAATGACTGAAAAATAGCAAATGATGTCAGAAAGTATTGAAAATTGATGACGTCGTTTTGAATGGTGTGTACGGAACGCGAAAAAGTCTGGAGTTGTAATAAGTTTAAAAAAATGAAGTACCCATGTAACAGATGAGTTCTCGTCACAAACCCTGATACTTCGAAAGAGATTGTCCAGCTTGTACACGAAGTGCATCCAGTTTTTGCCGTAACCCTCTCTACTCTTTTGCACATGCTATGTGGGTGAAATGATGATACCATGCCAAGTTTCAACATTTTCAGAGTTCATTTTGTAGTGATTTTCAATTTCACGGTCATTTAGCTCTCTAAACAAATCCGTAAATGACTAAAAATAGCAAATGATGTCAGAAAGTTTTGAAAATTGATGACGTCACTTTGAATGGTGTGTACGGAACGCAAAAAAGTCTGGAGTTGTAATAAATTAAAAAAAATGAAGTGCCCATGTAACAGATGAGTTCTCGTCCGAAACCCTGATACTTCAAAAGAGATTGTCAAGTTTGTACACGAAGTGCGTCCAATTTTTGCCGTAACCCTCGCTACTCTTTTGCACATGCTATGTGGGTGCAATGATGATACCATGCCAAGTTTCGACATTTTCAGAGTTCATTTTGTAGTGATTTTCAATTTCACGGTCATTTAGCTCTCTAAACAAATCGGTAAATGACTGAAAAATAGCAAATGATGTCAGAAAGTGTTGAAAATTGATGACATCGCTTTGAATGGTGCGTACGGAACGCAAAAAAAGTCTTGCGTTGTAATAAGTTTAAAAAATGAAGTGCCAGTGTAACATATGAGTTCTCGTCCGAAACCCTTATACTTCGAAAGAGATTGTCCAGTTTGTACACGAAGTGTGTCCAGTTTTTGCCGTAACCCTCTCTACTCTTTTGCACATGCTATGTGGGTGAAATGATGATACCATGCCAAGTTTCGACATTTTCAGAGTTCATTTTGTACTGATTTTCAATTTCACGGTCATTTAGCTCTCTAAACAAATCGGTAAATGACTGAAAAATAGCAAATGATGTCAGAAAGTTTTGAAAATTGATGACGTCTCTTTGAATGGTATGTACGGAACGTAAAAAAGTTTGGAGTTGTAATAAGTTTAAAAAAATGAAGTACCCATGTAACAGATGAGTTCTCGTCACAAACCTTGATACTTCGAAAGAGATTGTCCAGGTTGTACACGAAGTGCGTCCAGTTTTTTCCGTAACCCTCTCTACTCTTTTGCACATGCTATTTGGGTGAAATGATGATACCATGCCAAGTTTCGACATTTTCAGAGTTCATTTTGTAGTTATTTTCAATTTCACGGTCATTTAGCTCTCTAAACAAATCGGTAAATGACTGAAAAATAGCAAATGATGTCAGAAATTGTTGAAAATTGATGACATCGCTTTGAATGGTGCGTACGGAATGCAAAA
>NW_025229897.1:9095-9864 GCF_018294505.1 Triticum aestivum | reverse complement strand
GGAACGCAAAAAAGTCTGGAGTTGTAATAAGATTAAAAAAATGAAGTGCCAACGTAACATATGAGTTCTCGTCCGAAACCCTGATACTTCGAAAGAGATTGTCCAGTTTGTACACGAAGTGTGTCCAGTTTTTGTCGTAACCCTCTCTACTCTTTTGCACATGCTATGTGGGTGAAATGATGATACCATGCCAAGTTTCGACATTTTCAGAGTTCATTTTGTAGTGATTTTCAATTTCACGGTCATTTAGCTCTCTAAACAAATCGGTAAATGACTGAAAAATAGCAAATGATGTCAGAAAGTATTGAAAATTGATGACGTCGTTTTGAATGGTGTGTACGGAACGTGAAAAAGTCTGGAGTTGTAATAAGTTTAAAAAAATGAAGTACCCATGTAACAGATGAGTTCTCGTCACAAACCCTGATACTTCGAAAGAGATTGTCCAGCTTGTACACGAAGTGCATCCAGTTTTTGCCGTAACCCTCTCTACTCTTTTGCACATGCTATGTGGGTGAAATGATGATACCATGCCAAGTTTCAACATTTTCAGAGTTCATTTTGTAGTGATTTTCAATTTCACGGTCATTTAGCTCTCTAAACAAATCCGTAAATGACTAAAAATAGCAAATGATGTCAGAAAGTTTTGAAAATTGATGACGTCACTTTGAATGGTGTGTACGGAACGCAAAAAAGTCTGGAGTTGTAATAAATTAAAAAAAATGAAGTGCCCATGTAACAGATGAGTTCTCGTCCGAAACCCTGATACTTC
>NW_025229897.1:8053-9085 GCF_018294505.1 Triticum aestivum | reverse complement strand
ATGCTATTTGGGTGAAATGATGATACCATGCCAAGTTTCGACATTTTCAGAGTTCATTTTGTAGTTATTTTCAATTTCACGGTCATTTAGCTCTCTAAACAAATCGGTAAATGACTGAAAAATAGCAAATGATGTCAGAAATTGTTGAAAATTGATGACATCGCTTTGAATGGTGCGTACGGAATGCAAAACAAGTCTAGAGTTGTAATAAGTTTAAAAAAATGAAGTGCCAGTGTAACAGATGAGTTCTCGTCCGAAACCCTGATACTTCGAAAGAGATTGTCCAGTTTGTACACGAAGTGCGTCCAGTTTTTGCCGTAACCCTCTCTATTCTTTTGCACATGCTATGTGGGTGAAATGATGATACCATGCCAAGTTTCGACATTTTCATAGTTCATTTTGTAGTGATTTTCAATTTCACGGTCATTTAGCTCTCTAAACAAATCGGTAAATGACTGAAAAATAGCAAATGATGTCAGAAAGTGTTGAAAATTGATGACGTCGCTTTGAATGGTGCGTACGGAACGCAAAAAATATCTTGAGTTGTAATAAGTTTAAAAAAATTAAGTGATAGTGTAACAGATGAGTTCTCGTCCGGAACCTTGATACTCCGAAAGAGATTGTCCAGTTTGTACACGAAGTGCATCGAGTTTTTTCCGTAATCCTCTCTACTCTTTTGGACATGCTATGTGGGTGAAATGATGATACCATGCCAAGTTTCGACATTTTCAGAGTTCATTTTGTAGTAATTTTCAATTTCACGGTCATTTAGCTCTCTAAACAAATCAGTAAATGACTGAAAAAAAGCCAATGATGTCAGAAAGTTTTGAAAATTGACAACGTCGCTTTGAATGGTGTGTACGGAACGCAAAAAAGTCTGGAGTTGTAATAAGATTAAAAAAAATGAAGTGCCAACGTAACATATGAGTTCTCGTCCGAAACCCTGATACTTCGAAAGAGATTGTCCAGTTTGTACACGAAGTGTGTCCAGTTTTTGTCGTAACCCTCTCTACTCTTTTGCACATGCTATGT
>NW_025229897.1:3628-7085 GCF_018294505.1 Triticum aestivum | reverse complement strand
AAAAATAGCAAATGATGTCAGAAAGTATTGAAAATTGATGACGTCGTTTTGAATGGTGTGTACGGAACGCGAAAAAGTCTGGAGTTGTAATAAGTTTAAAAAAATGAAGTACCCATGTAACAGATGAGTTCTCGTCACAAACCCTGATACTTCGAAAGAGATTGTCCAGCTTGTACACGAAGTGCATCCAGTTTTTGCCGTAACCCTCTCTACTCTTTTGCACATGCTATGTGGGTGAAATGATGATACCATGCCAAGTTTCAACATTTTCAGAGTTCATTTTGTAGTGATTTTCAATTTCACGGTCATTTAGCTCTCTAAACAAATCCGTAAATGACTAAAAATAGCAAATGATGTCAGAAAGTTTTGAAAATTGATGACGTCACTTTGAATGGTGTGTACGGAACGCAAAAAAGTCTGGAGTTGTAATAAATTAAAAAAAATGAAGTGCCCATGTAACAGATGAGTTCTCGTCCGAAACCCTGATACTTCGAAAGAGATTGTCCAGTTTGTACACGAAGTGCGTCCAATTTTTGCCGTAACCCTCGCTACTCTTTTGCACATGCTATGTGGGTGCAATGATGATACCATGCCAAGTTTCGACATTTTCAGAGTTCATTTTGTAGTGATTTTCAATTTCACGGTCATTTAGCTCTCTAAACAAATCGGTAAATGACTGAAAAATAGCAAATGATGTCAGAAAGTGTTGAAAATTGATGACGTCGCTTTGAATGGTGCGTACGGAACGCAAAAAAAAGTCTTGCGTTGTAATAAGTTTAAAAAAATTAAGTGCTAGTGTAACAGATGAGTTCTCGTCCGAAACCCTGATACTCCGAAAGAGATTGTCCAGTTTGTACACGAAGTGCGTCAGTTTTTGCCGTAACCCTCTCTACTCTTTTGCACATGCTATGTGGGTGAAATGATGATACCATGCCAAGTTTCGACATTTTCAGAGTTTATTTTGTAGTGATTTTCAATTTCACGGTCATTTACCTCTCTAAACAAATCGGTAAATGACTGAAAAATAGCAAATGATGTCAGAAAGTGTTGAAAATAGGTCACGTCGCTTTGAATGGTGCTTACGGAATGCAAAAAAGTCTGGATTTGTAATAAGTTTAAAAAAATGATTTTCCCATGTAACAGATGAGTTCTCGTCAGAAACACTGATACTTCGAAAGAGATTGTCCAGTTTGTACACGAAGTGCGTCCAGTTTTTGCCGTGACCCTCCCTACTCTATTGCACATGCTATGTGGGTGAAATGATTATACCATGCTAAGTTTCGACATTTTCAGAGTTCATTTTGTAGTGATTTTCAATTTCACGGTCATTTAACTCTCCAAACAAATCGGTAAATGACTGAAAATAGCAAATGATATCAGAAAGTGTTGAAAATTGATGACGTCGCTTTGACTGGTGCGTACGGAACGCAATAAAAATCTGGAGTTGTAATAAGTTTAAGAAAATGAAGTGCGAGTGTGGCAGATGAGTTCTCGTCAGAAACCCTGATACTCCGAAAGAGATTGTCCAGTTTGCACACGAAGTGCGTCCAGTTTTTGCCGTAACCCTCTCTACTCTTTTGCACATGCTATGTGGGTGAAATGATGATACCATGCCAAGTTTCGACATTTTCAGAGTTCATTTTGTAGTAATTTTCAATTTCACGGTCATTTAGCTCTCTAAACAAATCAGTAAATGACTAAAAAATAGCAAATGATGTCAGAAAGTTTTGAAAATTGATGATGTCGATTTGAATGGTGTGTGCGGAACGCAAAAAAAATCTGGAGTTGTAACATGTTTAAAAAAATGAAGTGCCCATGTAACAGATGAGTTCTCGTCCGAAACCCTGATACTTCGAAAGAGATTGTCCAGCTTGTACACGAAGTGCGTCCAGTTTTTGCCGTAACCCTCTCTACTCTTTTGCACATGCTATGTGGGTGAAATGATGATACCATGCCAAGTTTTGACATTTTCAGAGTTCATTTTGTAGTGATTTTCAATTTCACGGTCATTTAGCTCTCTAAACAAATCGGTAAATGACTGAAAAATAGCAAATGATGTCAGAATGTGTTGAAAATTGATGACGTCGCTTTGAATGGTGCGTACGGAACGCAAAAAAAGTCTGGAGTTGTAATAAGTTTAAAAAAAATGAAGTGCCAGTGTAACAGATGAGTTCTCGTCCGAAACGCTGATACTCCGAAAGAGATTGTCCAGTTTGTACACGAAGTGCGTCCAGTTTTTGCCGTAACCCTCTCTACTCTTTTGCACATGTGTGGGTGAAATGATGATACCATGCCAAGTTTCGACATTTTCATAGTTCATTTTGTAGTGATTTTCAATTTCACGGTCATTTAGCTCTCTAAACAAATCGGTAAATGACTGAAAAATAGCAAATGATGTCAGAAAGTGTTGAAAATTGATGACGTCGCTTTGAATGGTGCGTACGGAACGCAAAAAAAATCTTGAGATGTAATAAGTTTAAAAAAATTAAGTGATTGTGTAACAGATGAGTTCTCGTCCGAAACCCTGATACTCCGAAAGAGATTGTCCAGTTTGTATCTTTATACGAAGTGCGTCCAGTTTTTCCGTAACCCTCTCTACTATTTTGCACATGCTATGTGGGTGAAATGATGATACCATGCCAAGTTTCGACATTTTCAGAGTTCATTTTGTAGTAATATTCAATTTCACGGTCATTTAGCTCTCTAAACAAATCAGTAAATGACTAAAAAATAGCAAATGATGTCAGAAAGTTTTGAAAATTGATGACATCGCTTTCAATGGTGTGTACGGAACGCAAAAAAGTCTGGAGTTGTAATAAGTTTAAAAAAATGAAGTGCCGATGTAACAGATGAGTTCTCGTACGAAACCCTGATACTTCGAAAGAGATTGTCCAGTTTGTACACGAAGTGCGTCCAGTTTTTGCCGTAACCCTCTCTACTCTTTTGCACATGCTATTTGGGTGAAATGATGATACCATGCCAAGTTTCGACATTTTCAGAGTTCATTTTGTAGTGATTTTCAATTTCACGGTCATTTAGCTCTCTAAACAAATCGGTAAATGACTGAAAAATAGCAAATGATGTCAGAAAGTGTTGAAAATTGATGACGTTGCTTTGAATGGTGCGTACGGAAAGCAAAAAAGTCTGGATTTGTAATAAGTTTAAAAAAATGATGTGCCCATGTAACAGATGAGTTCTTGTCAGAAACACTGATACTTCGAAAGAGATTGTCCAGTTTGTACACGAAGGGCGTCCAGTTTCTGCCGTAACCCTCTCTACTCTTTTGCACATGCTATTTGGGTGAAATGATGATACCATGCCAAGTTTCTACATTTTTAGAGTTCATTTTGTAGTGATTTTCAATTTCACGGTCATTTAGCTCTCTAAACAAATCGGTAAATGACTGAAAAATAGCAAATGATGTCAGAAAGTGTTGAAAATTGATGACGTTGCTTTG
>NW_025229897.1:3198-3618 GCF_018294505.1 Triticum aestivum | reverse complement strand
GTGTACGGAACACAAAAAAGTCTAGAGTTGTAATAAGTTTAAAAAAATTAAGTGCCCATGTAACAGATGAGTTCTCGTCAGAAACCCTGATACTTCGAAAGAGATTGTCTAGCTTGTACACGAAGTGCGTCCAGTTTTTGCCGTAACCCTCTCTACTCTTTGGCACATGCTATGTGGGTGAAATGATGATAGCATGCCAAGTTTCGACATTTTCAGAGTTCATTTTGTAGTGATTTTCAATTTCACGGTCATTTAGCTCTCTAAACAAATCGGTAAATGACTGAAAAATAGCAAAATGATGTCAGAAAGTGTTGAAAATTGATGATGTCGCTTTGAATGGTGCGTACGGAACGCAAAAAAAGTCTGGAGTTGTAATAAGTTTAAAAAATGAAGTGCCAGTGTAACACATGAGTTCTCGTC
>NW_025229897.1:2660-3188 GCF_018294505.1 Triticum aestivum | reverse complement strand
AATTGATGACGTCACTTTGAATGGTTTGTACGGAACGCAAAAAAGTCTGGAGTTGTAATAAGTTTAAAAAAATGAATTGCCGATGTAACAAATGAGTTCTCGTACGAAACCCTGATACTTCGAAAGAGATTGTCCAGTTTGTACACGAAGTGCATCCAGTTTTTGCTGTAACCCTCTCTACTCTTTTGCACATGCTATTTGGGTGAAATGATGATACCATGCCAAGTTTCGACATTTTCAGAGTTCATTTTGTAGTGATTTTCAATTTCACGGTCATTTAGCTCTCTAAACAAATCGGTAAATGACTGAAAAATAGCAAATGATGTCAGAAAGTGTTGAAAATTGATGACGTTGCTTTGAATGGTGCGTACGGAAAGCGAAAAAGTCTGGATTTGTAATAAGTTTAAAAAAATGATGTGCCCATGTAACAGATGAGTTCTTGTCAGAAACACTGATACTTCGAAAGAGATTGTCCAGTTTGTACACGAAGGGCGTCCAGTTTCTGCCGTAACCCTCTCTACTCTTTTG
>NW_025229897.1:1841-2650 GCF_018294505.1 Triticum aestivum | reverse complement strand
TGTAACAGATGAGTTCTCGTCCGAAACCCTGATACTTCGAAAGAGATTGTCCAGTTTGTACACGAAGTGCGTCCAGTTTTTGCCGTAACCCTCTCTATTCTTTTGCACATGCTATGTGGGTGAAATGATGATACCATGCCAAGTTTCGACATTTTCATAGTTCATTTTGTAGTGATTTTCAATTTCACGGTCATTTAGCTCTCTAAACAAATCGGTAAATGACTGAAAAATAGCAAATGATGTCAGAAAGTGTTCAAAATTGATGACGTCGCTTTGAATGGTGCGTACGGAACGCAAAAAATATCTTGAGTTGTAATAAGTTTAAAAAAATTAAGTGATAATGTAACAGATGAGTTCTCGTCCGAAACCCTGATACTCCGAAAGAGATTGTCCAGTTTGTACACGAAGTGCGTCGAGTTTTTTCCGTAACCCTCTCTACACTTTTGGACATGCTATGTGGGTGAAATGATGATACCATGCCAAGTTTCGACATTTTCAGAGTTCATTTTGTAGTAATTTTCAATTTCACGGTCATTTAGCTCTCTAAACAAATCAGTAAATGACTGAAAAATAGCCAATGATGTCAGAAAGTTTTGAAAATTGACGACGTCGCTTTGAATGGTGTGTACGGAACACAAAAAAGTCTGGAGTTGTAATAAGTTTAAAAAAATTAAGTGCCCATGTGACAGATGAGTTCTCGTCAGAAACCCTGATACTTCGAAAGAGATTGTCTAGCTTGTACACGAAGTGCGTCCAGTTTTTGCCGTAACCCTCTCTACTCTTTGGCACATGCTATGTGGGTGAAATGA
>NW_025229897.1:1189-1831 GCF_018294505.1 Triticum aestivum | reverse complement strand
ATGTAACAGATGAGTTCTCGTCCGAAACCCTGATACTTCGAAAGAGATTGTCCAGCTTGTACACGAAGTGCGTCCAGTTTTTGCCGTAACCCTCTCTACTCTTTTGCACATGCTATGTGGGTGAAATGATGATACCATGCCAAGTTTTGACATTTTCAGAGTTCATTTTGTAGTGATTTTCAATTTCACGGTCATTTAGCTCTCTAAACAAATCGGTAAATGACTGAAAAATAGCAAATGATGTCAGAATGTGTTGAAAATTGATGACGTCGCTTTGAATGGTGCGTACGGAACGCAAAAAAAGTCTGGAGTTGTAATAAGTTTAAAAAAAATGAAGTGCCAGTGTAACAGATGAGTTCTCGTCCGAAACGCTGATACTCCGAAAGAGATTGTCCAGTTTGTACACGAAGTGCGTCCAGTTTTTGCCGTAACCCTCTCTACTCTTTTGCACATGTGTGGGTGAAATGATGATACCATGCCAAGTTTCGACATTTTCATAGTTCATTTTGTAGTGATTTTCAATTTCACGGTCATTTAGCTCTCTAAACAAATCGGTAAATGACTGAAAAATAGCAAATGATGTCAGAAAGTGTTGAAAATTGATGACGTCGCTTTGAATGGTGCGTACGGAACGCAAAAAAA
>NW_025229897.1:0-1179 GCF_018294505.1 Triticum aestivum | reverse complement strand
ATGACTAAAAAATAGCAAATGATGTCAGAAAGTGTTGAAAATTGATGACGTTGCTTTGAATGGTTTGTACGGAATGCAAAAAAGTCTGGAGTTGTAATAAGTTTAAAAAAATGAAGTACCCATGTAACAGATGAGTTCTCGTCAGATACCCTGATACTTCGAAAGAGATTGTCCAGTTTGTACACGAAGAGCGTCCAGTTTTTGCCATAACCCTCTCTACTCTTTTGCACATGCTATGTGGGTGAAATGATGATACCATGCCAAGTTTCGACATTTTCAGAGTTCATTTTGTAGTGATTTTCAATTTCACGGTCATTTAGCTCTCTAAACAAATCGGTAAATGACTGAAAAATAGCCAATGATGACAGAAAGTTTTGAAAATTGATGACGTCGCTTTGAATGGTTTGTACGGAACGCAAAAAAGTCTGGAGTTGTAATAAGTTTAAAAAAATGAAGTACCTATGTAACAGATGAGTTCTCGTCACAAAACCCTTATACTTCGAAAGAGATTGTCCAGTTTGTACACGAAGTGCGTCCAGTTTTTGTCGTAACCCTCTCTACTCTTTTGCACATGCTATGTGGGTGAAATGATGATACCATGCCAAGTTTTGACATTTTCAGAGTTCATTTTGTAGTGATTTTCAATTTCACGGTCATTTAGCTCTCTAACAAATCGGTAAATGACTAAAAAATAGCAAATGATGTCAGAAAGTTTTGAAAATTGATGACGTCGCTTTGAATGGTTTGTACGGAACGCAAAAAAGTCTGGAGTTGTAATAAGTTTAAAAAATGAAGTACCCATGTAATAGATGAGTTCTCGTCAGATACCCTGATACTTCGAAAGAGATTGTCCAGTTTGTACACGAAGTGCGTCCAGTTTTTGCCATAACCCTCTCTACTCTTTTGCACATGCTATGTGGGTGAAATGATGATACCATGCGAAGTTTTGACATTTTCAGAGTTCATTTTGTAGTGATTTTCAATTTCACGGTCATTTAGCTCTCTAAACAAATCGGTAAATGACTGAAAAATAGCCAATGATGTCAGAAAGTTTTGAAAATTGATGACGTCGCTTTGAATGGTGTGTACGGAACACAAAAAAGTCTAGAGTTGTAATAAGTTTAAAAAAATTAAGTGCCCATGTAACAGATGAGTTCTCGTCAGAAACCCTGATACTTC
>NW_025229896.1:2298-18174 GCF_018294505.1 Triticum aestivum | reverse complement strand
CTTTTTCATGCTTGGTGCTATTGTGACATATTGATGTGATCGAACGACCACCAATGGACAGATCGGGCGGCTAGCTAGGCGGATGATTTCTAGGCAAAATCATCTAGCTGACTGGTAGCATCTACCTATTGTTAATCAATTACGACAAATTTAGAAGGTCATAACATCATCAAAGTCTATAATTCGTTCTGATTGGTCTATCGGCATGTCACGCGGATCTAGCATCAGAGACCGTCGGATACTCCCAGATCCAACGGCCCACACCCACTCACCCTCTCACCCCTCGTCCCTTCTACCCACCCACCCGCCGCCGGCCTCACTTTCCCATCGCACTTCCCCTCCTGCAACCCTAACTCAGATCCCAGCGAACACCTCCTCCTCCCGCAACCCTAACTTAGATCTCCTCGTCCCCATCTACTCGCCGCCGCCACCTACGGCGCCGGACACGACGTCCCGCACCGTCCCGCCACCCTCGTGCGCCCCAACCCTTCTTCACCGATGCGGCCATGGCGGGATCTTCCCAGCTCAAGCCAGCCCAATCCTCCCCTTGATCTCGTCGGACCAGGCGGAGATCGGGCCACGGTGATTCCCCTCCCCACCCAGCCATAACGCCATGCCCAAATCAAGCCTTCCCCTCTTCCGTCGCACCCATCCCCATCCCCACTCCAATCGCGCCGCCCGCTCCTCTGCCCCGCCAAGTCGCCACACACTGGTGAGTGAGCCGTCGACGGGATGTGCGGCGGCCGCCCCTAGTGACCAACTCCTGTAGATGGAGACAGCCTGCTGGGCGACCTCGGCTGCAAACTGAACCAAGCCCACGCCCCTGACTGTTACTGCTGGACTTCGACCGTGTCGCCACACCTGCCCCGACTCGTCGCCTCTGCCCGCCTCCATCGTGATCGTGGCTGCGGCCACCTCGGGCTATGATGATGATGACGAGGACGAAGATGAAGAAGCGGAAGTCATGCTTGGTTTCGTGGAGAACCCGAAGCATCTAGGCCTCCTCCTCCGCCACCTCTTTCCTAGCAAGGACGGAGGCATCCCGTTCCGTGCTATAACGCCCATCATATTAAGCGACACACTTTGATTTTTGATGCGATTGGAGCATCTATTAATGTGAGGTGTTTGTATATTTTGTCCAGGCGTGGTTGGATCCCGTGAACTTTCCCTCGTGGAACTCTAGTTGCTGTGTCTTTTGAGGCGATCCCCTGCACTTTGTCCTCCAGGTTATTGCTTTGTGCCTAGAAGCAATTGTGACTGTTGTTTTCTTTACAGAACTTGTACTAATTAAATGGATGAAAACTTCATCTTAAATTGTGTTTGAATCTGTGTAGATTTATGCTCCGATTGAGAGCAATGCAGCAGCATTCCACCGCACTCTGTTCATGTTCATGTGCCCGTCGATGGCATGCTTGCATCGAGACCAACACGAACAATGGACACGCAACCGAGGCAATCCTCGTAGAAGGTGAAGCAAGTCCCGTAGCTGCTGTGTTGGCTTTTAGACTAGAGACTAAAATTTTTTGCTGATCCTTACTGCCTCGTTGGATTGCAACGTGAGGGTTTTCCTGTGCCAGCTGCCTCGTACCAACATGTTCTACTCAAGTGAACCTCCAAGTCACAATAACTCTGACAAGCCACTATGTGCCGGAGGTTGTTTTCCTTTTGTTCAGTTACATGGCATCTTAGATTTACTGTGCCTAATAAGTTTGGTATGCTATTAGTGCTACGTTTCCTACATTACGTAGTAATTAGCTAGTTATCCTAGAGAAAATGTGCTTATATCCAGCAGATCTCTTTCACTCTATATTAAGTTACTGACCCTAACTGTAAGACTAAATGCATGTGGGGACGCATGATTAGTGTTGGGACACCCATTACTTACATGGGACTAGATTATGCATTTCATATGGGCATGTTCGATTAATTAGGATGTAAGTATGTAACAGGAATCCTATGTGTGAGCTAGGTTTCTTTGCTTTGCTTTTCCTGTGAGTAGTACGTATATCTTAATTAGTACAATAGCTTGTGGGCTAAGGAAGAAGTACAGTGGACATGGCAACCCTGTATGTGTCTGGCCTTTTGGTGAGCACCTGACATAATAATAGAGTGCTGCCTAAGCTAATTACCTGGGCCATTGCAACTAATTGAGTGCCATTGCAGATGCATATTCCAGTTGAGATGGTGAGTTAACTAGACCACATCTCATGCTTGTTAACAGGGAAGGCATGATCATGTCACTAACACTGTCCATTACTGCATCTATCTACAGCCAAGAAACTACATAGCAGTTTACTAAAATGAAAAATTCTTAGACTGCTTGATAATTCAGCAAATTTAGATCCAAAGAAGCAGTTCAATAGTTTAGTAAACTGAATAATTATTAGACCATTCAGAAAAACTAAGATCCTTGAACGCTAGACCGTTCGATAGTTCAGCAAATTCAGACCCAAAGAACCATTCATCCATTTACATATTCATGGTTTCCTCTGTTGTTTGTAATTGTTCTGGTTAACTATGCTAGTAGATATCGCTTGCGATTTGTAGCTAGTGTTGGTTGTGTCATGTCCTCTTTGATGAGTTCGTTCATTGAAAAATATTTCTTGATATGCTGCTTTCTGTCCAAATGCATATTATTATTAAGTCACGATCAGTTAGCAAATTTACGTGTACGCTGCATTGTTTGTTAAGGTTTAGTAGCTATTGCGCAAAATTGGTAGTGACTCTATCGATGAACAAGTAGGGTAAACATGTCACTGTAAATCTGTAAAATAGCTTCTTTATATTTTTGTCTCGCATGTTCAGTGTTGTGCGTCTGGCATGTTCATAGAGCCACTTGTGAGTGAGATGAGAATAACAATTATAATTCTGTAATGTTTGATCATATAGACATATGCAAAAGTTGCTTGTGCATTATCACTAGTTTTGATTGTTGCTTTACTAATAACTGTGAACACAATAGTATGTTTCTGATCTTATTGACTTGCAACTTTACCATTTACAGTACCATCATCTTATTTTTTTCATGTACAACTCGCCAAAAGAAGGCTGTGAAGATCTTCCCACGCCAGACATTTGGATCTCTTTGCCCCATTGTGCAATGTTGGTTGGATGCCAGGGCTAGCCCTAAATGTTGGTTGGATGCAAGAGAGGAACTATACTTGATCCTGTGCTCAGCCAGACCGTGGACGACCAATACTTCCTCGAGAAAGACCAGCATCGCTATAGAGGTAATTCACCACTCCCTCCACCATGAACTATACTTTTCTTCTGGTTGCTCTCTCTAGTTGTGAACGTTGTGCGCCATGTTCTTGCTAAGTGCAAGGGATTGTGTTGTCTAGTCATCCGCAGTTACGGGTCGTGGGGCTATCAATTGGGTATATTTTTTAATTTGATTGACTTTTTGTACATCCCCAGTTTCTTTATTGCTGGGTTATTTGCTGAAAAGAACTGTTTTGCTGTGAACACGTCATGGCACTAGCAGAGTGTTGCCAATAACTAGATGATGTATTGATACGTCCATTTTGCATCATGCTTTTATGATCATATTTATTGCATTATGGGCTGTTATTTCACGTTATGTCACGATACTTATGGCTATTCTCTCTTATTTTACAAGGTTTACATGAAGAGGGAGAATGCCGGCAGCTGGAATTCTGGGCTGGAAAAGGAGCAAATATTGGAGGACTATTCTGCGCAACTCCAAAAGTCCTGAAACTCCACGGAATACCTTAGAATAAATAAAGAAAAATTGTCGCCAAAGATGAAGGCCAGGGGGCTCACACCCTGCTCACGAGGGTGGGGGCCGCCCCCTGGGCGCGCCCCCTACCTCGTGGCACCCCTGGTGTCTCTCCGACGCCCATATTCTCTTATATGAAGTCTTTCGATGAGAAAAAAATCAGAGAGAACCTTTCGGGACGAGACTCCGCCACCACGAGGTGAAACCTTGGCGGAACCAATCTAGGGCTCTGACGAAGCTTTTCTGCCGGGGACACTTCCCTCCGGGAGGGGGAAATCATCATCATCATCATCACCAACGCTCCTCTCATCGGGAGAGGGCAATCTCCATCAACATCTTCACTAGCACCATCTCATCTCCAAACCCTAGTTCATCTCTTGTATCCAATTCTTGTCTCCAAGTCCGGGATTGGTGCTAGTGGTTTGCTAGTAGTGTTGATTACTCTTTGTAGTTGATGCTAGTTGGTTTATTTGGTGGAAGATTATATGTTCAGATCCTATATGCACATTATTACCCCTCTGATTATGAACATGAATATGCTTTGTGAGTAGTTACGTTTGTTCCTGAGGACAAGGGAGAAGTCTTGCTATTAGTAGTCATGTGAATTTGGTATTCGTTCGATATTTTGATAAGATGTATGTTGTCTAACCTCTAGTGGTGTTATGTGAACATAGACTACATAACACTTCACCATTATTTGGGCCTAGAGGAAGGCATTGGGAAGTAATAAGTAGATGGGTTGCTAGAGTGACAGAAGCTTAAACCCTAGTTTACGCGTTGCTTCATAAGGGGCTGATTTGGATCCACATGTTTCATGCTATGGTTAGGTTTACCTTAATACCTTTGTTGTAGTTGCGGATGCTTGCAATAGAGGTTAATCATAAGAGGGATGCTTGTCCAAGTAAGGGCAGTACCCAAGCATCGGTCAACCCACATATCAAATTATCAAAGTACCGAACGCGAATCATATGAGCGTGATGAAAACTAGCTTGACGATATTCCCATATGTCCTCGGGAGCGCTTTTCCTATTATAAGAGTTTGTCTAGGCTTGTCCTTTGCTACAAAAAGGATTGGGCCACCTTGCTGCACTTTATTTACTTCTGTTACTTGTTGCTCGTTACAATTTATCTTATCACAAAACTATCTGTTACCACTTATTTCAGTACTTGCAGAGAATACCTTGCTGAAAACCGCTTATCATTTCCTTCTGCTCCTCGTTGGGTTCGACACTCTTACTTATCGAAAGGACTACGGTAGATCCCCTATACTTGTGGGTCATCAAGACTCTTTTCTGGCGCCATTGCCGGGGAGTGAAGCGCCTTTGGTAGGTGGAATTTGGTAAGGAAAAATTTATTTAGTGTGCTGAAATTTTCTGTCACTTGTTACTATGGAAAGTAATTGTTTGAGGGGCTTGTTCGGGGTATCTTCACCCCGTCCAGTTGAGCCAAGAGTTGCTCCTCAACCTACTGAACCTACTGAATCTATTGAAAATGAAACTGCTTTTCAGATTCCTTCGAGTATGATGGAAAAACTGCTAGCTAACACTTTCGCAGGAGATGGAACAAAGCATCCTGACGAACATCTACGCTCTGTGGATGATATTTGTGGACTATTTAAGCTTGCAGGTATACCCGATGATGTTGTTAAGAAGAAGACTTTCCCTTTATCTTTGGTGTTAGACGCATTGACATGGTATAGGCTATGTGATGATACGAGATCATGGAACTATAAAAGAGTGAAATAGGAATTTCATCAAAAGTATTACCCTATACATCTTGTTCATCGTGATTGCAATTATATATATAATTTTGGGCCTCGCGAAGGAGAAAGCATCGCTCAAGCATGGGGGAGGCTTAAATCAATGTTATATTCATGCCCCAATCATGAGCTCTCAAAATTGACAATTCTCCAGATATTTTATGCTCGGCTTTCTGATAATAATCGCACCATGCTCGATACTTCTTGTGCTGGCTCTTTTATGATGAAGTCTATTGAATTTGGATGGAATCTATTGGATAGAATTAAACGCAACTCTGAAGATTGGGACCTCGACGAAGGTAAGGAGTCAGGTATGACACCCAAGTTTGATTGTGTTAAATCATTTATGGATACCGATGTTTTCCGTAAGTTTAGCACTAAATATGGACTTGACTGTGAGATAGTAGCTTCTTTATGTGAATCTTTTGCTACTTATGTTGATCTCCCCAAGGAGAAGTGGTTTAAATACCATACTCCCATAGATGTAAAAGTTGAAGAAAAGATTGTCACTTACAGTGATCCTATTGTTCCTACTTCTTATGTTGAGAAACCCCCTTTCCCTGTTAGAATGAAGGATCATGCTAAAGCTTCAACTGTTGTTCGTAAAAGCAATATTAGGACTTATACACCTCCTCAGCAAGTCAAAGTAGAACCCAATATTGCTATTATTAAAGATCTCTTGTCGGATAATATTGATGTGCATGTCATTAAATTCACTGGTGAAACTGCTAGAATTGCTAAACCCTGTGATAGAGATAAACATAGACCTGTGGTAGGTGTGCCTGTTATTTCTGTTAAAATAGGAGATCATTGTTATCATGGCTTATGTGATATGGGTGCTAGTGCTAGTGTTATAACTACTGACTTATACAAATAAATTATGCATTAGATTGCACCTACAGAGTTAGAAGAAATTGATGTTACAATTAAACTTGCAAATAGAGATACTATATCTCCAATGGGAATTGTTAGAGATGTTGAAGTCTTGTGTGGGAAAACCAAATATCCCGCTGATTATGTTGTTCTTGGTTCTCCACAAGATAGCTTTTGTCCCATTATATTCGGTAGACCCTTCTTGCGTACTGTTAATGCTACGATAGATTGCGAAAAGAATATTGTTACTGTTGGCTTGGATGATATGGTTCATGAGTTTAATTTCTCTAAATTTAGTAAACAACATCGTGAGGAAGAATTTCCTAGTAAGGATGAAATTATTGGTCTTGCCTCTATTGCTGTACCTCCTAGTGATCCTTTTGAACAGTATTTGCTAGATCATGAAAATGATATGTTTATGAATGAAAGAAGGGAAATAGATGAAGTATTCTTTAAACAAGAACCTATTCTGCAACACAATTTACCTGTTGAAATCCTAGGGGATCCTCCTCCACCCAAGGGTGATCCCGTGTTTGAGCTTAAACCGTTGCCGGATAATCTTAAATATGCTTATCTTGATGAAAAGAAAATATATCCTGTTATTATTAGCGCTAACCTTTCAGAGCATGAAGAAGAAAGATTATTGAAAACTCTGAAGAAGCACCGTGCTGCTATTGGATATACTCTGGATGATCTTAAGGGCATTAGTCCCACTCTATGTCAACATGAAATAAATTTGGAAGCTCATGCCAAACCAGTTTGTGATCCTCAACGATGTTTGAATCCTAAAATGAAAGAAGTGGTAAGAAAAGAAATACTCAAGCTTCTAGAGGCAGGTATAATTTATCCCGTTGCTGATAGTCAGTGGGTAAGTCCTGTTCATTGTGTCCCTAAGAAGGGAGGTATTACTGTTGTCCCTAATGATAATGATGAATTGATCCCTCAAAGAATTATCACAGGTTATAGGATGGTAATTCATTTTCGTAAGTTAAATAAAGCTACTAAGAAAGATCATTACCCCTTACCTTTTATTGATCAAATGCTACAGAGACTATGCAAACATACACATTATTGCTTTCTAGATGGTTATTCTGGTTTCTCTCAAATACCTGTGTCAGCTAAAGATCAATCAAAGACTACTTTTACATGCCCTTTTGGTACTTTTTCTTATAGACGTATGCCTTTTGGTTTATGTAATGCACCTGCTACCTTTCAAAGATGCATGATGGCTATATTCTCTGACTATTGCGAAAAGATTTGTGAGGTTTTCATGGATGACTTTTCCGTCTATGGTTCCTCTTTTGATGATTGTTTAAGCAATCTTGATCGAGTTTTGCAGAGATGTGAAGAAACTAATCTTGTCTTGAATTGGGAAAAGTGCCACTTTATAGTTAATGAAGGTATTGTCTTGGGGCACAAAGTTTCTGAAAGAGGTATTGAAGTTGATAAAGCCAAGGTCGATGCTATTGAAAAGATGCCATGTCCAAAGGACATCAAAGGTATAAGAAGTTTCCTTGGTCGCGCCGGATTTTATAGGAGGTTCATTAAGGACTTCTCAAAAATCTCTCGGCCTCTCACTAATTTATTAGAAAAAGATGTACCATTTGTCTTTGATGATGATTGTGTAGAAGCATTTGAAATACTTAAGAAAGCACTAGTCTCTGCACCTGTTGTTCAGCCACTTGATTGGAATTTACCCTTTGAAATTATGTGTGATGCTAGTGATTATGCTGTAGGTGCTATTCTAGGGCAGAGAGTTGATAAGAAATTAAATGTTATCCATTATGCTAGTAAGACTCTAGATAGTTCTTAAAGAAATTATGCTACTACCGAAAAGGAAACTTTAGCAGTGGTGTTTGCTTGTGATAAGTTTAGACCTTATATTGTTGATTCCAAAGTTACTATTCACACTGATCATGCTGCTATTAAGTATCTTATGGAAAATAAGGATGCAAAACCTAGACTTATTAGATGGGTTCTCCTGCTTCAAGAATTTGATTTGCATATTGTTAATAGAAAGGGAGCTGAGAACCCCGTTGCAGATAACTTGTCTAGGCTAAAGAATGTTCTTGATGACCCACTACCTATTAATGATAGCTTTCCTGATGAGCAATTAAATGTCATAAGTACTTCTCGTAGCACTCCATGGTATGCTGATTATGCTAATTATATTGTTGCTAAATTTATACCGCCTAGCTTCACATACCAACAAAAGAAAAAGTTTTTCTATGATTTGCGACATTACTTTTGGGATGACCCACATCTTTATAAAGAAGGAGTAGATGGTATTATTAGACGTTGTGTACCTGAGCATGAACATGAACAGATCCTACGCAAGTGTCACTCCGAAGCTTATGGAGGACATCACGCTGGAGATAGAACTGCACATAAGGTATTGCAATCCAGTTTTTATTGGCCTGCTCTCTTCAAGGATGCCCGTAAGTTTGTTTTGTCTTGCGATGAATGTCAAAGAATTGGTAATATCAGTAGACGTCAAGAAATGCCTATGAATTATTCACTTGTTATTGAGACATTTGACGTTTTGGGCTTTGATTATATGGGACCGTTTCCTGCCTCTAATGGTTACACTCATATTCTAGTTGCTGTTGATTACGTTACTAAGTGGGTAGAAGCTATTCCAACTAGTAGTGCTGATCACAACACTTCTATTAAAATGCTTAAGGAAGTTATTTTTCCGAGGTTTGGAGTCCCTAGATACTTAATGACTGATGGTGGTTCACACTTTATTCATGGTGCTTTCCGTAAGATGCTTTCTAAATACGACGTTAATCATAGGATTCATCTCCTTATCACCCTCAGTCTAGTGGTCAAGTAGAATTGAGCAATAGGGAGCTCAAATTAATTTTACAAAAGACTGTTAATAGGTCTAGAAAGAATTGGTCCAAGAAACTTGATGATGCATTATGGGCCTATAGAACTGCATATAAAAATCCTATGGGCATGTCTCCATACAAAATGGTCTATGGAAAAGCTTGTCATTTACCTCTCGAACTAGAACATAAGGCATATTGGGCTATTAAAGAGCTCAACTATGATTTCAAACTTGCCGATGAGAAGAGGTTATTTGATATTAGCTCACTTGATGAATGGAGAGCCCAAGCATATGAAAATGCCAAGTTGTTTAAAGAAAAAGTTAAAAGATGGCATGACAAAAGGATTCAAAAGCGTGAGTTTAATGTAGGTGATTATGTATTGCTATACAACTCTCGTTTAAGATTTTTTGCAGGAAAACTTCTCTCTAAATGGGAAGGTCCCTACGTTATCGAGGAGGTCTATCGTTCCAGTGCCATAAAAATCAACAACTTCACAGGCACAAATCCAAAGGTGGTAAACGGTCAAAGGATCAAACACTATATCCCAGGTAATCCTATAAATGTTGAAACTAATATTATTGAAACCATGATCCCGGAGGAGTACATAAAGGACACTTTCCAGAATGTTCCAGACTCCGAAAAGGAATAGGTATGTGGTACGGTAAGTAAACCGACTCCAAAACAATTTTTTAAGGCAATATTTCTCCGTTTTGGAATATTTGGAAAAATAGAAAAATAAATAGCAGTCCGGGGAGGACACGAGGCCTCCACGAGGGTGGAGGGCGCGCCCCCCTACCTCGTGAGCACCCCGTGTGCCCTCCGGACTCCGTTTCCTTGCTCGATACGTATTTTGGTCGGTAAAAATTCATTATATATACTCCCGAAGGTTTTGACCACCGTATCACGCAAATATTCTCTGTTCTTGTTTCGAGCTGTTTTTTCTGATAGGTCTAAATCATCACGACGACCCCAAGTGCTTCCAAGGACAAGTTCTTCGAGAAGGTGATTAACCCTTACCTCGCGGAGGCGCTGCGGCACCCTCAAGCCATCGAGATGCGTGATGGGTTGTTTCACATCCGCGATGTTGAGGGACCAAAGGGAACCGGAACTATGGAGTCGAGACTCGAGGCAATGGAGCAACAAGTTTTCAAGTGTTAGGGGATGGTGGAGCATGGAATCAACGCTAGCCACAAGATGCTCGCGGAGTTCACCAATAACTACGATCCGGATTCCAAGAACACCGAGGAGGCTATCTTTAAGCTACAAGAGAAGATCGAGCACCTTCAAGCCCAAATTATGATCTGCAAAATCAAAACTGTGAGTATGAATATAGGTTCAAAAGGATGAGTTTGGCTGCAGATTTGAGGATTCCGGAGACTCGATCATCCTTCTATGATGGTGAGCCTATGCCTTGGAAGATGGATGACAAGCCTACATCATCAACAATTCCTTCTTCACCGCCTCCGAGGACATAATCACATGTGTATGGGCACTCCCCTTGGCAACTGTCAAGCTTGGGGGAGGTGCCCTGGTATCGTATCACCATCACAACTCCTATCTTTACAGTTTTTCTTAGTTCGATCCTATTAGTAGTATCTTGATTTAGTAGAATAAAGTCATGGCATGATCTAATTTTGAGTTTTGCTTTATGATCTTTCCTTGTAATCGAGTCCGTGAGATTTATAATAAAGATTAGTGTTGAGTCAAGGGCTTGAGTATTTTGCCATGATCTTGGGAAAGTAGAAGAAAAGAATAAAAAGAATCAAGAGTTCATATTGATCTTATTGAAAGTAGTGACTTCACATAGAAAGAGTATGATGATTTAAAGTTGTTGGGAGTTGGCAAATATAGCTTTGGTCATCGTTGCAATTAATAGGAAGTAATAAGGAAAGAGAAGTTTCACATATAGATATATTATCATTGACATCTTTTATGGTTGGGAGCACTCAATAAAATATGACATGCTAAAGAGTTGAGGTTCGACAAGGAAGACAACATAATGAGTTATGTTTTCTTACATTCGAGATAAAGTATGTTGTCATGAACCCTCTACCATGTTGAGCTTGCCTTTCCCCCTCATGCTAGCCAAATTCTTAGCACCAAGTAGAAATACTACTTGTGCTTCCAAACACCCTTAAACCAGTTTTGCCATGAGAGTCCACCATATCTACCTATGGATTGAGTAAGATCCTTCAAGTAAGTTGTCATCGGCGCAAGCAATAAAAATTGCTCTCTAAATATGCATGACTTATTAATGTAGAGAAATAAGCTTTGTACGAACTTGTTGTGGACGCAATAAAAGCGACGGACTGCATAATAAAGGTTCACATACAAGGGGAAATATAAAGTGACGTTCTCTTGCATTAATATTTTGTGCATCAACCCTAAACGCGCATGACAACCTCTGCTTCCCTCTCTGAAGGGCCTATCTTTTATTATTATCCTCTACCTCACAAGAGTCATGGTGATGCTCACCATTCCTTTTTCATTTTATCCTTTGGCAAGCTCAGCATGTTGGAAAGAGTATGATATACATATCTAATTGGATGTGGTGGAGCATGAATTGTTATTGTTGACATTACCGTTGAGGTAAAAGGTTGTGGGGCAAAACTAAAAGTGCCTATCTTTCTCTGTGTCCAATTAAAACTCCGTAACCACAAGTATCGTGTGAGTGCTAGCAATTATGAAGGACTAAATGATAGTTGAGTATGTGGACTTGCTTTTACGCTCTGACATAGACTCTTTCCGATGTTATGATAAATTGTAATTGCTTCAATGACTGAGATTATAATTGTTAGTGCCCAATAATGTTTCTGATTCATGCTTTGGCTTTGTGAATAGATCATTACTTGAACATGAGTAATCATATGACAAAATCTATTTATGTTGCTGTTATTAAATAATCATGATGCCTTCATGTCCGTATTTTATTTTTATCGACGCCTCTACCTCTAAATATGAGGACATATTTATTACTATCGGCTTTTCGCTTGAGGACAAGCGAGGTCTAAGCTTGGGGGAGTTGATATGTCCATTTTGCATCATGCTTTTATGATCATATTTATTGCATTATGGGCTGTTATTTCACGTTATGTCACGATACTTATGGCTATTCTCTCTTATTTTACAAGGTTTACATGAAGAGGGAGAATGCCGACAGCTGGAATTTTGGGCTGGAAAAGGAGCAAATATTGGAGGACTATTCTATGCAACTCCAAAAGCCCTGAAACTCCACGGAATACCTTAGAATAAATAAAGAAAAATCATCGCCAAAGATGAAGGCCAAGGGGCCCACACCCTGCTCACGAGGGTGGGGCACGCCCCCCCTGGGCACACCCCCCTACCTCATGGGCCCCCTGGTGGATCTTCGACGCCCATCTTCTCCTATATGAAGTCTTTCAATGAGAAAAAAATCAGAGAGAACCTTTCGGGACGAGACTCCGCCACCACGAGGCGGAACCTTGGCGGAACCAATCTAGGGCTCTGGCGGAGCTTTTCTGCCGGGGACACTTCCCTCCGGGAGGGGGAAATCATCATCATCATCATCACCAACGCTCCTCTCATCGGGAGAGGGCAATCTCCATCAACATCTTCACCAGCACCATCTCATCTCCAAACCCTAGTTCATCTCTTGTATCCAATTCTTGTCTCCAAGTCCGGGATTGGTGCTAGTAGTTTGCTAGTAGTGTTGATTACTCTTTGTAGTTGATGCTAGTTGGTTTATTTGGTGGAAGATGATATGTTCAGATCCTATATGCACATTATTACCCCTCTGATTATGAACATGAATATGCTTTGTGAGTAGTTACGTTTGTTCCTGAGGACAAGGGAGAAGTCTTGCTATTAGTAGTCATGTGAATTTGGTATTCGTTCGATATTTTGATAAGATGTATATTGTCTAACCTCTAGTGGTGTTATGTGAACGTCGACTACATAACACTTCACCATTATTTGGGCCTAGAGGAAGGCATTGGGAAATAATAAGTAGATGATGGGTTGCTAGAGTGACAGAAGCTTAAACCCTAGTTTATGCGTTGCTTCGTAAGTGGCTGATTTGGATCAACATGTTTCATGCTATGGTTAGGTTTACCTTAATACCTTTGTTGTAGTTGCGGATGCTTGCAATAGAGGTTAATCATAATTGGGATGCTTGTCCATGTAAGGGTAGTACCCAAGCACCGGTCCACCCACATTTCAAATTATCAAAGTACCGAACGCGAATCATATGAGCGTGATGAAAACTAGCTTGACGATATTCCCATGTGTCCTCGGGAGCGCTTTTCCTATTATAAGAGTTTGTCCAGGCTTGTCCTTTGCTACAAAAAGGATTGGGCCACCTTGCTGCACTTTATTTACTTCTGTTACTTGTTGCTCGTTACAATTTATCTTATCACAAAACTATCTGTTACCACTTATTTCAGTACTTGCAGAGAATACCTTGCTGAAAACCGCTTATCATTTCCTTCTGCTCCTCGTTGGGTTCGACACTCTTACTTATCGAAAGGACTACGATAGATCCCCTATACTTGTGGGTCATCAAGACACTTTTCTGGCACCGTTAACGGGGAGTGAAGCGCCTTTGGTAGGTGGAATTTGGTAAGGAAAAATTTATTTAGTGTGCTAAAATTTTATGTCACTTGTTACTATGGAAAGTAATTGTTTGAGGGGCTTGTTCGAGGTATCTTCACCCCGTCCAGTTGAGCCAAGAGTTGCTCCTCAACCTACTGAACCTACTGAATCTATTGAAAATGAAACTACTTTTCAGATTCCTTCGGGTATGATGGAAAAAATGCTAGCTAACACTTTCGCAGGAGATGGAACAAAGCATCCCGACGAACATCTACGCTTTGTGGATGATATTTGTGGACTATTTAAGCTTGCAGGTATACCCGATGATGTTGTTAAGAAGAAGGCTTTCCCTTTATCTTTGGGGGGAGATGCATTGACATGGTATAGGCTATGTGATGATACGAGATCATGGAACTATAAAAGAGTGAAATAGGAATTTCATCAAAAGTATTACCCTATGCATCTTGTTCATCGTGATCGCAATTATATATATAATTTTTGGCCTCACGAAGGAGAAAGCATCGCTCAAGCTTGGGGAGGCTTAAATCAATGTTATATTCATGCCCCAATCATGAGATCTCAAAATTGACAATTCTCCAGAATTTTTATGCTCCGCTTTCTAATAATGATCGCACCATGCTAGATACTTCTTGTGCTGGCTCTTTTATGATGAAGTCTATTGAATTTGGATGGAATCTATTGGATAGAATTAAAAGCAACTCTGAAGATTGGGACCTCGACGAAGGTAAGGAGTCAGGTATGACACCCAAGTTTGATTGTGTTAAATCTTTTATGGATACCGATGTTTTCCGTAAGTTTAGCACTAAATATGGACTTGGCTGTGAGATAGTAGCTTCTTTATGTGAAACTTTTGCTACTTATGTTGATCTCCCCAAGGAGAAGTGGTTTAAATATCATCCTCCCATAGGAGTAAAAGTAGCTGCACCTATTAAAGTTGAAGAAAAGATTGTCACTTACAATGATCCTATTGTTCCTACTTCTTATGTTGAGAAACCCCCTTTCCCTGTTAGAATGAAGGATCATGCTACAGCTTCAACTGTTGTTCGTAAAAGCAATATTAGGACTTATACACCTCCTGAGCAAGTCAAAGTAGAACCCAATATTTCTATTGTTAAAGATCTCTTGTCGGATAATATTGATGGGCATGCCATTCAATTCACTGGTGAAACTGCTAGGATTGCTAAACCCTGTGATAGAGATAAACATAGACCTTTGGTAGGCGTGCCTGTTATTTCTGTTAAAATAGGAGATCATTGTTATCATGGCTTATGTGATATGGGTGCTAGTGCTAGTGTTATACCCATTGACTTACACTAGTAGAAAAAGGACCTAATATGAGAAACATTAGTACCGGTTTGCATTTGAGCCGGCACTAATGGGCCCATTAGTGCCGGTTCAAATGACTTGGTAGGAGGTGACCTTTAGTACCGGTTCTTTGGGAATCTTTAGTACCGGTTTGTGCCACGAACCAGTAGTAAAGATGCTGGTGCCCAGCCAACACCTTTAGTACCGGTTCGTGGCACGAACCGGTACTAAAGAGGGTGTGACAGGCGCTATTTTTAGTCCCACCTCGCTCCCCTAACAAGAATTTGACCACCTTAAGTATGTTACTTCTCAAACTATCCCAAACATTTGGTCTTCATTGAACTCTATGTGTAGGATCTGTGACTGCAATAGGAGTCTTCGCCGGTTCTTAAATCGGTGGTAGATTCCTATTGACGATTTAGATTCTATACAAAAAGATCGTTGATGATCAATGTATTTTTTATATGTACTTCTGTGTAGCAGTAGCGCGTTTTGGCTGAAAGGCGGTACTGATCAATGTATTTTTTCTGCGTTCAGATGCACTATTTAAATATGTTATTTTTCAAACTATCACAAGCATTTGGTCTTCATTGAACTCTATATATAAAGAAGAGGAAGAAGAAGCAGAAGAAGAAGGAGAAGAAGAAGAAGAAGAAGGAGAAGAAGGAGAAGAAGAAGAGGAGGAAGAAGGAGGAAGAAGAAGAAGAGGAAGAAGAAGGAGGAAGAAGAAGAAGAGGAAGAAGAAGAGGAAGAAGAAGAGGAAGAGGAGGAAAGAA
>NW_025229896.1:1281-2013 GCF_018294505.1 Triticum aestivum | reverse complement strand
AAACTAAATACAGCAAAAAAACCTACTCAGAAATAAATAGAAGAAAAAATAAAGCAGAAAAGAAATAACTATATAAAAAATTACTCAAAAATAAATATAAGAAAATAAATAATGCAGAAAAGAAAAAATTATAAAAAAATGTTGGGGCGCTGCCCGGTGGGCCTGCCAGACCTAGGTTATGCAAAACAGGCCCAGAAGGGCCAGCAGGCTCACAGGGCAGCGCGCCCTAGTTAGGCCCAGAAGCCTGCTATATAGAGGTGTTTGAAAGGGCAGCCGCGGCTGGGTTTATAAACCAGTGCGGCTGCCCTTCGCTCGGCGTGGTGGCACTAAAAGCGGCGCACTGCGGCTGGCAGCGCAGGGCCATTAGTACCGGTTGGTGGCTCCAACCGGTACTAATATGTTGCCCTTTAGTACCGGTTAGAGCCACCAACCGGTACTAAATGCCCGCGTTTCCCGCCGCTTGCGCTGGCTAAATTTGGCCTTTAGTACCGGTTGGAGCCCCCAACCGGTACTAAAGGCCCCTCATATATATATGTCACTTACGAAAATTCAGTTATCGTCGCCACTTCGTTTCACTTCTCGCGCAAGTCTCGATCTCCGACACCCTCGCCGCCCGTCATCGTCGTCGTCGCCGCCCCCGCCGCGCCCGTCGTCGTCGCCGTCCCCGGTGCCCTCGCCGCCCGTCGTCGTCGTTGTCGCCGCCCCCGCCGCGCCCGTCTCGTCGCCGCCCCC